>NC_045152.1:29929724-29939724 GCF_900700415.2 Clupea harengus | reverse complement strand
TTCATTCAAATATGATTTTGTATTAAACTTCCCTCTTTGGCTTCAATTGTTGTTTTTGTTGTTTTTTTTCTTAGATAATACTTATAAGACTTTTAAGATGAGTGACCCTATGAAAATTGGTTTTGCCAATTAATTAAGAATACAATTTTGACATTATTTGAACGCTTTTGACGTTCTTATAGACGAGTCTGCCGGTAGTTTTATTGACCATTCTCAATAGGATTAAAAAAAAAAAAAAACTTCCTTAAAGTTTAGTATAGGTCCTACATTTTCAAATCTACCACATGAGTTCAGTCGTAACTTCAAATGAAAGTGGCCAGATATGTAAAGTGGCTTCGTAGCCACTAATTAACGCGCAGCTCACATGTGTATGTAAAACCATATGTTTTGAGGGGTTCAGCATGCGCTCTCTATGTTGCCTTTCACATGCAATTAATTTCCTGCGCCGGTGTGCCTCACTACGGAGTGTAATGTTAGTCTGCCACGGCCAAATCACTACCATATGGATAGCTCAGTATTTATGGTGTGTGTGTTCCCAAACGTTCTCTCGGATCTTTACAATAAATAGATAGACGTCTGAAATGCGCATAGTCTACAGAAGACTGGGAAGATCTGAATTGGTCGTTATGTGCGTTGAATGATACGACACTATCCTCTAGGGGAGACGGTGACGTCATGTTCCGGGAACGGCCGCTGGCCCACCCAATAAAACGTGAATGGAAAAGCATGGCGAGTGATTACTTACCTGCAATGTCAAATTTTTTGTGTTTTGGCACACGAATCTCAAGTTTCCGGCAATTGAAAGCATTTTATTTACAGCCCATATGTGTGCGCTGATAGCCTAGAGGCTGTGTACTTACTAAGATAGAGAGTGGTAATTTGGGAGTCTCAATGACACCTTAACAGTGGAAAAATTCCATCTATGGACCCACCTGAGTAAAGTATGTAAACTATAGTTAGGGGAATAACATATACGTAATTCTCTTCTCATCTCGGTGCAAGTGTGTGCTCCGTATTGTTTTTGTTTCTTGAGGGAGACCCTGAAATGAGCGGTCAAGAAAAATGACTCTGGCTCTTTAAATTAAGAGGGAGGGGGTCTTACTCACGGTTTGGCTGCGGTGTTTTTGTCTCGCTGTCAGTGAGAGCTGCTGGCCTTAGATATCAGAAGGGACCGCGAGGTGGTAAGTAAAATGTAATAATTTTATAAGCAATCACAGTTTTATGTTTTCTCCCTCGTGAAAGAGGCCAAACCTGTATGGGTTTTGTTTTCTAAAAGGTTTTTGTAGCGGTGCCTCTCTCCATTGTCTTTGGTCTGAGTTTTGAAGTAACGGGTTGCTAGTAAGAAATTGTACTTTTATCGTATTGGCTGGCTAATTTAAATGTAAACATTACGAAACTGTTCGCACAGTGATCCAATTCGTACCAGTGGTTTGGTCCGTGTGTGTAGCTGTTGGCCACTCAGCATCTCTTCCGAAAAAACGCTGCTCACATCGGAGCGCACACAAGGTTC
The DNA here is from genome assembly GCF_900700415.2 of Clupea harengus. NCBI lineage: Eukaryota > Metazoa > Chordata > Actinopteri > Clupeiformes > Clupeidae > Clupea > Clupea harengus. The sequence goes on along the minus strand of NC_045152.1, from coordinate 29,938,214 downwards.
TCCAAAATGTGGCGCATGGTTTGCCCCTAGAATGAAGGAGACTGTCTCAGTGTTTTGCCATTTTATTACGGAAAACCTCGACGCATTTACCAAGTTAATAATTGTATCACTCAAAGTGTAATAATGTTGAATGATATGAGCGACTACTTGAATTAAACTTATGCCCGATAGGAAAGATCTTACGGCTAGGCTACTTCTCAGTGTAGGAGCCACTCCATTGTCGGAATGAGGGGTCAATTAAAAGGTTTATGATTAATGTTGGCAATAGGACTACGTGCTGTATAATTATCTGAACTGGACGAGGCCTTGTTTGTTTGTGTAGGCTAGTGGGTCGACGCTGACTGTATGTGTGGTGCATTCTTCATTAAATAAAACCCCGTGATTACTGTGACTCGGGGGAGAGGGTGGGTCAACCCTTTGGCGGAGTTTTCATGACTTCCAGATGTTCCTCTGATTGCTGCGCTGCACACATATTCGCTCGTCCGTCCATCCATCCTGTGATAGCCGTAGCCTGTTCCGCGGCGAGAAAGTGCGAAGTGCCCTTTCGCGCTTAGTATGTTTGAAAAGTTCTATTTTCTTTGTCGATGAAAGGCCACTTTGGCCGAGGCTGTGTTAAAGAGAAGAGGTCTTGGTAAATATTGAACAGTACTGAGACTAAACTCAAAGTTTCATTCTATGCGCAAAACTTCAAAGAAAAAAGTTAGCCTGAGATATCCATAGTTATTCTTCATGAAAGGGCGCGTCGATTGATATTAACTTTTTTGGGGGGGGGGGGGTCATTTTATAGACCTCCCTCATCTTAACACTCATCCCAGTTATGCACCTTCATAGGCTGTACTTGTTTGGTCAATAATGCTTCAGGTCATATTGCTTATTGTGTCATGTTAATGAGTGAACTAAATTAGTGCGCCCACATATCAGAGCTGTTCAAGACTATTGCTTTTGAAAGACCACTTCCACTCTGTTGTTTACAACGTACATCACGCCTTCAGATGCTGAATGGGAGTTGCCCTAATGCTCCTGCCAGCCGCAGCGGGTATGGTATGCGTCTGTCTTATGGCTCCACATTCCCGATTTCAGCATTTGGAACATGGGGTGCGAGCGGGAGTGGAATTCCAAACTTCGGAATGGCAGGTTATAAACCGCATTTGTATGGTGGGCCACACGCTGGGCATTTTAATGGTTTTAGCCTGACTAATGGAATTACGCCAAGACGAAGCCAGACGAAGCTGTCTGTAATTGTATTGATTTATTAGAATTTGTGGACTGTTCACAGCATGCCAATCTGCTCCCTTGCTATCATCAGCTGATTGACCATTGCTGATTAAGTTTTGGAGCTAAACTTACCCCTGGTCATTTACGTTGAGGTAACATTAGAATCTGGGTTGTAACTTTGAGGTTTGAGGAATTCAGAAATGGGGGCAAAGTGCCCCTTTAATGTTAATCATTGGTAAGTTCTTCAAATAGTCCTCGGTTTGACCAGTGGGCTATCCTTGACAGTACACTGATGTACAGTCCCCTGATTGTCACCCAGCAGAGTAACCACATATGATCAAAGGTGGCCTGTTAGGTAATTTCACCTGTGCCCCTCTCTTTAGGCCTGCAGGCCGAATGAGCCACAACAGCAGGTTTAATGTCATGAAGTTATTAACCCTAACATCCCCATTATTAGTGGTCTCGTAACAAATGAAGTTGTACTCGCAGGGAAAGACAAGTCATGTTAGCATGTTGTTTTTCCATCCTGAGTACCCTTGTCCTTTGAAGACAGATGCTCTGTGGAAAGACAGATAGAATTTGAACATTAGCACTCTAATTTGTGACACCCCTTAAGACCCCTTAAGACCCAGCCTGTAATCCAGTTTAGATTTAAACCTAGACGACCATCTTTGATGCAGATGAAGTTCTCTCATGCGAGGGTTGGTCCCTCTGTGATCCATGTGTGAGCTGACTGAGGGGTGTGTGCTCTTGGCTACTCTCCGTGTATATGGAAGTATTTGATGTGGATTCTAGCAATGGGGGAAACGAACATGAAATAGGAATTTACCCTTTGATATATAGCCTACAATGTCATATATTGTTTGTGTTAGCTTGAAGGGCTAGAAACTGAAGGGATATAAATCAAAGACAACTGGGCTGCTTTCTCTCAAAAGGAAACTGGACACATTTTTATCATCATTTAGATTATCACTTGCTAAATTCTCAAGAATGTTCTGGAATAAATCCTAGACTGGAATGGGTGATAAATGTTCCTCTGCCCTTCCCCCTGGACAGCATTTTCACCTTTCCCATAGTTCTCTCCCAGACAGTGTCTCTCTCTTTCTCCTTCTGTCCAGATCCCTCACACAGAGCTGCTCTAGCCACTATTCCACATTGCTCCACTCTCCACTCCACACTCTGATTTCTACACCACATGGTTGACCCTATAACACTTCTGCGCAACTCTATACAGATCACTTCGGCACCAAGGCTCAGGCTCTGGCCTCTGTCACAGTCTAACCCTTAACCGCACCCTATCACCGTTTTTCCACAACCTCTTTCCCACTCCCCGCCTCTGTGCCGCTGCGCCGCTGTATATCCAGAGTTGGTCGAGTTTATAACCCCTTCTCGTTTTTTAATCCCCCTTTTCTATTTTTTGGCCTTCCTGTCTCGCGGCCCCACCTTGCCGGAGCTTCCTGTTGGAATTTAGCACAATGACCGTTGGCGGCGCTGATATTGTGTTCGTCTGACTCCTGTTACCGCGGTAACGTGAGCGGGCAGCGAGGGCCCCTCCCTGGGTCGGCCCTGCTGGCTCGGACCTCCGCCACTTCAGCAAAAATGGCGTCTTTTTCTCCATACCGCGCTCGCTGATGTCTAAAACAGCTCTATGGGTTCCAGGCATATAGACCTCAGAGAGTAGTGTTTTTTTTCTCAGAATTGGTCATGGCCACACCACTGCCATTCGCTCCCCAATCTTTCCATTAGTCCACGAGGAGCTGTAATGGCCGTAGCCCTGTAGGATGTAATATGAGTCACACTGTCTGCCTGTCTGCCCCAGGAACATTTCACGGCCCCAAAGAACAGAGAGCACACTCCCAGATGAGAGAGCATGAGTGGGGCTCAGGACCTTCAGAATGTCCCCTGTGTGTGTGTGTGTGTGTGTGTGTGTGTGTGTGTGTGTGTGTGTGTGTGGCGGTTCGCAGTCGTCCATCTGTGACAGCCCGAGCTGAATGAACTTTTCTGTTATGGCCACAGTGAGAGTCAGAGGGACCACCAACAGCCCTGAACAGACTAGACCCCTCCTCTCGCTCGCCAGTGGGACTCTCCTGATAGCCGGGCCGGATATCTGCAAAACCTACCTCCCCAAATCAATATGATCAATTGAATGAGCGCCGGAAACGTGCACACGTTTGGGGAAGCCCATCGACTGGAGTTCATAAGTCTTTCTGACCACGGTGGCCACACATGTCTCGTCTCACCGCTGCTCTTCACGACGTGCACTGAGACACATTTGCCTACTAAACACAAGAGCATTATTGTTTTAAGTCCGCTTATTTGGCTGGGCCCCCTGCCCCATGTTTCAAAGTTGTTTGTTTCGTAGTGTGGTCTTCCAGAGTGCTTAGACTCCAATAACCCTCATTACAGCACAATCATGATTAGGCTATTTTCCATACATTACTCATGTGCAATTTACTCTTCCCTAATTAGTCAAAGGAATGGCCAATCTCTGCCATTTCCAGAGGTACTGGTATGTCTTCCTGGGACTAGATACAGCCTCTGTTTTCTGTTGTTTGTCTGATGTGTCTCCTGTGGAATGCATGGCCTATGATGGTAATCTTTAAGGAGGAACCCTTTTAGTCTACTAGGAGAGGCCTGTTGTTAGGGCATTATTCCCCCTTCAGTCCTGATCTCCAGTTTAGCTTCATTTGAGCCCCTTTTAAGCTCCCATTTGCCTACCTTGCAGAGTGTGGCCAAATAAGGTATAGCAAATGGCATTTACAGTCAGCCCGGCTGGTGGTTTCCAAATCTGAACGCAGCATTTCAGCTTGTGCGCATTTCTCTTTTTTTTCTAATCTGGAAGTTTCCATCAAGTCTCTCCATCTCTCCATCTCTGTTTACCCTTTTATTTCATTCCACTTCTCCCTCTCCTTTTTCCTTTCTCTCCTGCGCTCCCTCTCTCTCTCTATCTATCTATCTCTCTCTCTCTCTCTTTCGCTTCCAAAGTCCTGAGCATTCTTTCTCTCAGTTCTGCTCTTTCTCTCTCTATTCGCACCATTCTTCTATTCTTTCTTTCTCCAGCCTCTCATGCTCCCCGTGTCTCTCTTTCTCTCCCCAGCATGTGTCTACTCCTGAGCGAGCAGGAAGTGACTGGGTTGTTTCTGGATCCAGTGGGACTTTTGAGCTCCTTTTCCTGTAACCCTTTCTTGCCTGACACCCCCAGACTTATTTACCGTTACACCTCAAACAATGACAAAGCAGCCGAAAACAGTAGTGGAAGCTTGATTTTATTCGCTGATGAGGGGCCATTTTAACTGAGACTGTGTTAGATAAGGTTGAAGAATTTGGTGATGATGTTTTTTTTTTTGTGTGTATGTGAGGTAAACATTGGTTTATAAACGTATCAAAACATCAAAAGTTTCTTAAAGGCTCCATGTAAAGTTCATCTTTTTTCTCCAGAGAGGTCTTATTGATTGTTCAGGGGTTGTATTATATATCTCATACGTATTCTGTATCTGTCCAGAATTGCATATTCATACAGAAATCCTCCTATGTCCTCATCGTTTTGGTTAGTTAATGCCTTTTTATCAGAGTCAAATGACATATAGTAAGATTTCAATCAAGTACATTCCACACAAACATCATACCCACAATAATCACACAAACACTGTGCTTTGTGCTCGTACATCCCGATGTTGCTCAGTTGTATTTGATAATGCATAGCACCATATCTGTTGTGACACACAGGACGAGTTGTTCAGAGAAAGGAAGCTAGTCTGGTTACACATTCAGTATCAGAGACAGAATGTTGTGTACATGTGATGTATTTTAAATGGACCCATGGCTCTGTTGTCCTTCATATTCACTGGCTGTGTCATGTGTTCTCCCACCAGCCCTGTGTGTGTGTGAGAGAGAGAGAGAGAGGCCAGGACCGTCACAGCACGCTGCGTGCGTGCGTGTGTGTGTGTGTGTGTGTGTGTGTGTGTGTGTGTGTGTGTGTGTGTGTGTGTGTGTGTGTCTGTTTCTGAAGGAATATGACTCCACTGAAGGGGCTTGATAGCCATTACGTGTGTTTTTAGGCACAGTTTCCATCTCTCTCGCACTCACTCTTTCTCTCTTTTTTTCTCTCTCTCTCTCCGAGTTTCTCCCTATCATATTCTCTCTCTCTCTCTCTCTCTCTCTCTGTTTGCCCCTCCCATCCCTATATTAGAACCAGCTGTGGAAGTTGGGCCTGAATGAATGGCTCTTTGTGATTTGGCTGCTATCATTCCTCAAGGCTCTGTTTCTGACTCCCTCCCTCCCTCCAGATACAGCCATGACAAAAGTGTAGAACAATGCGACTTAATGTTCTCTCCATAGAACATACTTCCATAATGGAGGCAGCCCTGAGGTTCGGTAGTGTTACTGAGGCGTTTAGTTAGCATTGTTAAATCTCTCCTTTCGGGGGGGGGGCAGTAGTACAGTCCTCAGGGACTGTAATCATGTGACGTCTGGATGGGAGTGGGTGGGAGTACTGTTTCAGGATCAGTTTTAGTGTTTTAGATCATGACTGTGTAGCAGAGTAGAGATGGTGCGGAAAGTCTGACTGGAGATCAGCTCAGCTGCTCTCGACTCGACTCGACTGTGCACAGCTTGAGGTGAACCCTAGCCCAGATGTTGGAGGAACTGGGAGTCGCTGCTGCGAGGTGGGAGCCAAGCTGCTGCCGTCGTCACGGAGAAAATGTCACATCTTCTGGTTGGGTCACGCGCATTCCTTGCTGGCGCGGAGAAATCTCACGGAGGCGATGGAGTATGGGAATAAACCACTATTGTGTGTGGAAGGAATGAAAGCACCATGGGTTACAGTGAGACACTTCTGGAGGGGCTGGGCTGTTCCCACAGAGGAGAGAGAGAGAGAGAGAGAGAGAGAGAGAGAGAGAGAGAGAGAGAAGGAGAGAGAAGGAGAGAGAAGGGGAGAGACGGGGGGAGAAAGACACAGTGGGAGAGAGAGGGGTGTGTCTGTTGTTTGGGGTCCAGGAGGTTGAGTCATGAAGCCATAAAAACTGAAAACATTGCACAACATCACGGCTGGGAGGCTCATTTGTCGAACAGTTTGTTGTGGGTGGGGGTTGGGGGGCGGGGGGGGGGGGGGGATGGGCGGTGTGCCTACCAAAGCTAGTGATGGAGGCATGTAGGGATGAGGCCTTGTTTTCCTCATCAGGGAGGTGTGAGCTTCCCCATAAATCACCCATCTGTCTCTGCTAGTCGTCTCCGCTCCGGCAGAACAGCGCCACTGGGAAGCCATGCCTTAATATCCCAGGGTGCGCCTCGGAAGTGTCAGACTAGAACATGTCAATCCCCTCTATATGGCTTTTTATAAAGATAATGATGCGGCTAGATATAATTCAGCTCTTTTTTCTTTTTCCTGTCCTGTGTTTTGTTCCTCCGCGTAGGGAGTAGGAGACACAGATCACAGAAATAGAAGAAGCCTGGAGAGGAGAGACTGGGGGAGGAGAGACCTTCCCGGCAGTGCTGTGAGTACATGGATGTAAACACATCACACACATCCACACACACTTACACACACACACACACACACACACACACACACACACACACACACACACACACACACCATCCCTCCCCTCTCATTTACTATAAATCACCCTCACACTCTCACACCCGCCTCCCCCCTCTACCCCTATCTAAATATGAGCTACAAATGGCCGCCGTGCCTTTTCCCAGGCCTGGGGAAGAGTAAACGCAGGGTGAGCTGAGCGTTGTGATAAGGAGGCCTAAGCCTTGGCCTTAGAGTGTGTGTGTGTGTGTGTGTGTGTGTGTGTGTGTGTGTGTGTGTGTGTGTGTGTGTGTGTGTGTGTGTGTGTGTGTGTGTGTGTGTGTGTGTGTGTGTGTGTGTGTGTGTGTGTGTGTGAGATACAGAGAAGGGGGCGGGGGGATCCTGTCCTCCTGACAGGGAGAGGGATGAGGTGAGCAGAGGCTCCGTGTGGAGCAAGATATGTTTGGAAAAGCCCAGCTGGAGGACGTTCACCTGTGACTCCAGCTCCTCACATACTTCGCTCGAGTGCCCTCATAAGTACACACCTTACCTCATCTACCATGTAGTTTGGAATGCGCGTCTTTGTGTAATTGGACACTGACGTTAAGCCTGTAGACTCTGCACAGAGCACATAGTTTTAACCACACGCGCATAACAGCGAGGAAAATGTGCCTGAAATATCTAGTTATATTGATGTTTTGGGCCACATACCCGTGACTTTTTCAGCTGTTTACAATGTGCTTGGTGCACTGTCAGTCACCACATATGCAAGTCTTTTGAAATGATACAGCCAGATGACTTACTCAAGGTGCACCTACTTGTCCCAAACTGTTTTTGTTGTTTTGACGGATGTATTAAGTTTCAGCCAGAAGACTTGATGTCTCTAACCCCACCCTTACTCGACCCCCCACACACATACCCTGGATTTCTAATCTTAATAGTCTGGGCAATAGTAACTTCCGCTGGTTTGGAATGTGGGGGGAGGTGGGAGACGCAGCACACCAGTCTGGGGGCAAACACATTCCTCCCAGCGGAGACCTGACACTGGGCTGCATGAGGGAGAGGGTCTGGAGCCGGAGCTGGAGCTGGATCACAGCAGCAGGGAGATGGGGGCTGGGGTTAGAGTTAGGTGCTGGAGTTATGGAGTTAGAGTTAGGTGCTGGGGTTAGAGTTAGGTGCTGGAGTTATGGAGTTAGAGTTAGGTGCTGGGGTTAGAGTTAGGTGCTGGGGTTAGAGTTAGGTGCTGGAGTTAGAGTTAGGTGCTGGGATTAGAGTTAGGTGCTGGAGTTAGAGTTAGGTGCTGGAGTTAGGTGCTGGAGTAAGAATGAGTTGTGGGAGTGACCTACATCTATTCATTTAGAATTAGTGACAGCTTTTTTTTTTCTTTTTTTTTTTTAAATGACTTACAATAATATAGTACAGATACGAGTTTGTGAACAACTTTACATTTGGAAACACAAAGGTTGGCTCTGAAGAGAAGAACAATAGATGTTGTCATTGTAACGGTACACATAAAAAAGGAATATACCATAAAAAAATGTGAAGTTGGCACACATACATAGAGTGTGTGTGCTCTCTGGGTTTTGAACCCATGATGGTGTATGGCGCTGAGCTCCAGGAACAGTGTGTGAGTGATGGTGTCAGGACGTGAGGGAGGGCGCTCGGGATGGAGGTGGGGGTGGGGGTGGGGAAACAGGAACAGGAGGGGTCTCTGTTCACCGTCATCTCAATGAAACACTGTTTATGAGCAGCCGGAGAGG
>NC_045152.1:29707224-29927224 GCF_900700415.2 Clupea harengus | reverse complement strand
CAGAGCAACGGGGGAGAGAAGAGATGAGAGGAGAAAGTTTGAGGGGGAGAGAGAGCAGAAGAGGGGGAAGAGAGGATGAAAGGGAACCATGGAGAGCAAAAATGTGTTTGTGCATGTGTATATATCTGTGTGTGTGTGTGTGTGTGTGCATGTAACTGTACTGCCACACTGTGAACCTTAGTGAGTGTTTCACGAACGACTCCTAATAAGGCTGCAAATGGCAGCTCTGGTCGGACGTCTATCCTGAAGCTCACTGCCAAAAAACTTTTCCCCCCTTCAGCCTCCGGTCTCCCCCTGTAATAATAGCATAGAGATAGGACCGAGCGTCACACAGAGAGAGAGAGAGAGAGAGAGGCGAATAAGAGGCCGAGTCTTTCCACCCCTGAAGACACTCAGTACCCTAAACAGACCCTGTCATTTAGACGTCCTCCTGGTGTCCTGTGAGGGAGTTGGACAGGCTCAATAAAGGCAGTAACGTTCCAGGCTGCGATGGGGCATCCTTTATTTGCCCCACTTTTGTCCCACTGGTCAGGCCTGCGAGTGGGATACCCTTTACTCTGGATTCCTCCCCGCGTCCCGTGCCTGCTGTGTGTGTGGTGCAAGGGGCCTGTGCGTGTCTTTGTATGCGAGTATGTGCGTTAGTGTGTGAGTGTGAGTGAGTGTGAGTGTGAGTGTGAGTGTGTGTTATGCTAAGAGATTTCTTTGTGGAGTGTGTGTTTGCATGTGTCTATGAGTGTATACTTGTCTATGAGTGTGGGTGTGTGTGTGTTTTTGATACGCTGAGATATTTTTGAGTGGAGGGTGCCCCCTGAAGGTTAAGCAGCTGGTCCTCCACCCCCATCTGAATACAGATGTCGGTTTTGCTTGCCTAATGCTACTGAGCCCAGTTAAAGTGTCTTTGTGTGTTAAAGTCTTTATGTGTTAATGCATTTATGTGTTCGTGTATTTTTGTTTCTGCAGGTGAGGTGAACCGTGGGGTGAACGCGAGACTGCAGCCACGGGCGAATCATGGCTCAGGTGCTGCATATGGACCCCAGCTTCCCAGGTACACAGCCTCAAAGACTTTCAAATACTTACCCAAATACAGCAACTTAAGTCATGTCTGATAAATACTTACCCAAATACAGCAACTTAAGTCATCATGTCTGATAAATACTTACCCAAATACAGCAACTTAAGTCATCATGTCTGATAAATACTTACCCAAATACAGCAACTTAAGTCATGTCTGATAAATACTTACCCAAATACAGCAACTTAAGTCATGTCTGATAAATACTTACCCAAATACAGCAACTTAGGTCATGTCTGATAAATACTTACCCAAATACAGCAACTTAAGTCATGTCTGATAAATACTTACCCAAATACAGCAACTTAAGTCATCATGTCTGATAAATACTTACCCAAATACAGCAACTTAAGTTATCATGTCTGATAAATACTTACCCAAATACAGCAACTTAAGTCATGTCTGATAAATACTTACCCAAATACAGCAATTGAGCAACGTTATCCGTGTCAATGAAATACTAACCAAGATAGAGCAGTTTAATTCGCATCGATGGGTACAAAATGGGACAGTTCCTATTTCATAAATTGGTGTGTCACTTTTTGAAGAGAGAGCAACTTAATTCATGCCAAATGGGAAATTCCCGTCCCATAAGTGTGTGAGTCGCTTAACGTCACAACACAAACATCTCCTCTCAAGAAATAATAGATCTTGAACAGAATTCTGTTTATTGTATTACCATGTCCTCAAGTTCCCCATCATGCAATCAGTGGTTAATACCAGTGCTCACTGTTGATGTCATTCTCCACTAACAAACAAGAGTCAGGCAGCCAGTTATCACCAGTGCTCACCGTTGATGTCATTCTCCACTAACAAACAGCAGGCAGCCACTTTATTCAATTAGAGTGTCAGACAGAGGACCACATGTTGCAGGATATTTTGAAGGAAGGTATAGTACAGTCCTCGAGGAAGTCCCTGGGAACCGTAGCTAAAGATAGTCTGAACCTTTCTGGGTCCAGCCTCCCTTCTGTATCTACGCATCGCTCTTTCAAGTCACTGTTACAGCAAATCCTGGAGCAGAACGTGGCCTGGGAGTTCATGCCTCTCTGTGTAGTCTGATTGGGAGATTAGACTGAGATTTCCGGCAGTTTAGAGTTGATTTCCTCTCTCTCTTTCTTTCTCTCTCTCTCTCTCTGTCTCTCTCTCTCTGTCTGTCTCTCTCTCTCTCTCTATCACTCCCGCTACAGGGAAGCTCAACCCCCCTGCACCCCCTTCCTTGCACGGAAAGGATGCGGAGGCCCCTTACTCTGTGGAGACGCCCTACGGCTACCGTCTGGACCTCGACTTCCTCAAGTACGTCAATGACATCGAGAAGGGCAACACAATCAAGCGCGTGCCCGTCCAGCGGAGGCCCCGCTACGGCTCCCTGCCGCGCGGCTATGGCTACACCGGCTCCTGGTGGACCTCCACCGAGTCGCTGTGCTCCAACACTAGCGTGGACAGCCGACACTCCTCCTTCTCCTACTGCGCACCGGGCTACCACCACCCCCACCACGCCTCCTCGGCTGCCGCCACCATGCAGCGGCCCAGCTTCAGCGCGGCCCGCGTGGAGAGGACCCTGCTGGACGCCCGCCGCAAGCTGGAGGAAGAGAAGGAGAGCCGGCGCTTCTCCCACCTGGGCAGCATGCACAGCAGCGTGGCCGGCTCCACCACTTCCCTCTCCAGCGCCCACAGCTACAACCGCTCCCATGGTGGCGGAGGAGGAGGAGGAGGAGGAGGAGGAGGCGGCTCCTACACGCCAATGAGCTCGGGGCTCTCCACGCCGGTGTCCCCGACGCCGGCACACCTGCAGCACGTGCGCGAGCAGATGGCGTCGGCCCTGCGTAAGATCCGCGAGCTGGAGGAGCAGGTGAAGACCATCCCCGTGCTGCAGGTGAAGATCTCCGTGCTGCAGGAGGAGAAGAGGCAGCTGAGCGTGCAGCTCAAGAGCCAGAAGTTCCTGGGCCACACGCTGGGCTTCGGCGGCGGCAGCAGCGGTGGGCGAGGGAGGCCCCGCGGCGAGCTCTACATCGACATCCCTGAGGAGGATACCACAACGGCGGCAGGGACTAAGGCGACAGCGACCGGCGTCACAGCAGGCGCCGACAGGGCGAGCGGGGGGCTGTCACCCACTCCGCAAGCCGACGGCTCCCGGCAGGACTCCGGCTGCGAGATCGAGGACACGGTGATTGTTGGCGGGGCGCGACCCGGCGCACGCAAAGAGGTGCGAACCATCGGGGTGGGGCCAGAGGAGAAAGAGGGGGAGAGGGAGAGGTGCTACCGGCAGGTGGGTGTCGGTGTGCGGGAGCAGGACCTAGGGCTGCTGCCCGAGACCGAGTCCCTTAAGACCCAGGTGAGTCGGCTGGAGGCGCAACTGAAGAGAGCGATGCAGGAGATCCAGAGCTCCCAGGAGCAGGTGGAGACTGCCCAGAGGGAGAGGGAGAGGCAGGCCCAGCTCCAGCGCCAGCCCCAGGCCGAGCACCCGGTCAAGGCCACCAGCCTGGGCTGGCAGGAGCAGCAGCAGCAGGGTGGCGGCAGATTGACGGGGTCCAGCCTGCAGACGGTGGTCAGCTTCACCCAGCAGCCCCAACAACGCGAGCAGAGGACCGTGGGCATCCAGGTGTATACGCTGGAGCAGCCCATGCTGGTGAGGGCGCAGGGGGGCCCCTCCATTGCCAGCGCGCCCTCTGGAACCGTCCTGGAGGGGCCACTCAGGGGCCAGGCGGAGGCTCTCAGCCCAGAGGGTAGGCTTGACTACCGGAATGCACTTGGAATGTTCCCAGAATGTTCTAGAAATTGGCAGCTGTTAAATGAATATGAGCACTTTGTTGATATCTGATTTAGTTTGAATATTTGACATTCAAAAATTCTTTGTTTGAATTTTTGAGATATGTAATCTTTGTGATTTTGTGTGTCATGGTATTTGTGTGCTGCACCTTCCTCCATTGTTCTCTGACCCTTGTGCCTCTTGTTGTGTTGACTCTCAGAAGGGCCCCGAGAGCTGCCCATCGCAATCAGCTCCAAGCAAGTGAGAGAGGTCCTTCTGAAGAGCGAGGTGTCCTCCTCAGTGCCTGTCACCAGCCCTGTGGCTGTCATGGAGACCAAGTGCCATCAGGTTACCCCCTTGAATCAGGGGTCCAATGAAGAAGAGGCTTGTCAGCACACAACTGTGGAGGTTCTCCAGGCGGAGGAGTCTACTAAGCCAGGTAAAACAGCCATGCAAAAGTAAATCATTACCATTTCCCTTACATGATACAGCTTTTGAACTCAAAGCAGATTAGAGATGAATTGGTCTTCTCTTCTCCTCAGCCTCTCCCCAGTCCACTCTGAGATCTATTATGAAGCGGAAAGCAGACGGGGAGCCTGGCTCTCCCACCACTAAGAAGAATCTACAGTTTATCGGGGTGAATGGAGGGTAAGTCTGGGTTTGAACACAACTTGAACACTCAAAGTGTTGAACTGGAATCCCATTAGTCCTTACATACAAAAGCTCTAGTATTAAACTGAAGAGATAGGGTATGGGTATGATTACCATCAGTGCAGGGTGTGGCACAATTCTGTCAGCACAGCTTCTGTCATAATAGAAGCTGCCGTGGTAAACTGACAACATAGTGCCTATTTGTTATATAATGTATATCTGTACTGAACCTGTCATAGTTGGCTTGGTCATTGATCTGTGTGTGTGTGTGTGTGCGTGTGCGTGTGCGTGTGCGTGTGTGTGTGTGTTTGTGCTCGTGTGTGTGTGTTTGTGCTCGCGTGTGTGTGTGTGTGTGCGCGCGTGTGTGCGTGTGCCTGTGCGTGTGCGTGTGCTTGTGTGTGTGCGTGTGTGTGTGCGCGTGTGCCTGTCCGTGTGCGTATGCGTGTGCGTGCGCCCTGCAGGTATGAATCCACATCCTCGGAGGAGAGCAGTAGCGAGAGCTCAGAAGATGAGAGCGACACGAGTGAATACCACGAGGCCCCTGAGAAGCTTCCGGAGTCTGGAGCCCGACCGCCTCACCCTGAGGCCACCGGTCCGCCTGTGACTGCAGCTGCCCAAGAGCCTCCCTTCCCAGAGCCCCCGCAACAGCTCAGCACTGCCCAGCCAACGGCCAATGAGCCACCGGTTCCTCAAAGCACTAGCCAATCACCTGTCACGGATGCAAGCCTTCAACAGACTGTTAGCCTATCACCAGCCACTGCTGTGGCCACAGGGCACTGTGCCACTCAGATTGTAGCCACAGCCTCTGTGCCACCTCTAGCCAGTGGCAGCTCCTCTGGGCAGGGAGATGCCAGCCCTCAGCAGACTGCCAGCCATGGGTTGGTCCCCGACACCCAACGGCCCGCTGTCCAACCAGCTTCCACTTCTCCACCTGCCTCGGAACAGACTGCTCCCCAAGCCAAACCCACTGACTCTAGTGCTACCCAGTCAGATGCCCAAGAGCTCACGACTCAAACCACTTCCCCCACCCCCCAGCAGCAAGCTAGCCAATCAAAAACCACTGACCTTACTCCTCAGCAGGGAGCCAGCAAATCACCAGCCACAGATTCCAGCTCCCAGCAACATACAAGTCAATCCACAGCCACAGAACCAGCAACTGGGAATGTATGCTCTGCATCGTCAGCCAATCAGGAAAGCAAGTGAGTTGAGGATGGTATGGCAGGGCATTAGTTATATACTATCAGTATGCATCTATTCTTCTTATACAGTAACATTTAATCAAATGTGTATGGGATGAATTTGTGCATAGTTTTTTTAGTTTTTTTTTAAATGTATCATCTTGTGCTTTGTCTTTCAGACTGGAACTTAGTGAGAGCCTGATAACAGCACTTCATACCCTTCAGAAAGCTCTTGGTGAACCGAATGCATTCAGCCAGCAGGAGGCGGTATGATTCATTTTTTTTTGTCTTGGACTGTCGTATGTTTTCCACAATGAGAGGTGAAAAGGGGGTGTGTGTGTGTGTGTGTGTCATTCTTATCATGTTATTAAATGCCAACAGCGGACAGCCTACACTACGGTACTTCAGGAGTGGCTGCGTGTGTCGTGTCATAAAGGCGCAGACACAGCGGTAGTTAGGGCCTACATGGACGCCTTCGCCTCCGTCTCTCCCCAGCTGCTGGAGTTTGTCGTCAACATGGCCGACGGAAACGGCAACACTGCCCTGCACTACACTGTCTCTCACTCCAACTTCCCTGTGGTCAAACTACTGCTGGACACTGGTTAGTGTGTGTGTGTGTGTGTGTGTGTGTGTGTGTGTGTGTGTGTGTGTGTGTGTGTGTGTGTGTGTGTGTGTGTGTGTGTGTGTGTGTGTGTGTGTGTGTGTGTGTGTGTGTGTGTGTGTGTGTGTGTCTGTGTCTGTGTCTGTGTCTGTGTCTGTGTCTGTGTGTGTGTGTGTGTGTGTATGTGTGTGACTGTCTCATTGTGTGTTTGTATTAACACACATGAACTTATCAAACATACTGTTTCTAATAGTATTAACACTTACTGAGTTGTATGTATTAGTGTATCTATTGTGTTGAATATGGGTGGGTATGAGTGCATGTGTCTGTGTATGTTGATGTGTTGAAACCAGACAATCTCGAATCCAATAGTTTCTAACAAAAAAACAGATTTATTACAATTTCCAGATAAACCAATTCAAACCAATACAAACCAGTTAGCATTACAGACATAACAGAAATCTAGGAATCCAAGAGTAAAGGGTCTTCCTTATAGCAGAGATGAGGTACCTCAAAGCAACAGAGCAAGACTAGGAGCAAGAGAAGAGCAGAAAAGCAAGAGAAGCTATCGAACTAAGAAACTGTGGCTGACACTATGCCTCTTGAGTGAAACTTAAGTATCTACTGTTATGATAGAAGATTAATCATAACACACTGAAACACCTTCATTCAGGGGTCAGACACACATTCATTACGAATACAAAGAGTAAAACTAGATGTTGTATCATTGGAAGACATCAAGAAGTAAGCAGATTGGTTACACAGCAGATTAACATGTGGAGTACATCAGAACTCCGAAGAATAATGACGTAAAACCACAAACAGAGATTAGAGTAACCAGAGCAGGGGTACGTGAGGACATGCACACACACACCTAGAAACGCACTTCATACCAACTTAAGTGATGTTTGTCATTTTCCCTGTGCAATCAAACACTACTTTATCATTACAATTTTGACTTTAATAAAGCCTTATTTTCACAGTGTTCAGTGCTTGTTCAGTCTCGTGTCTCAAAGCTTAGCTCACCCTGAATGTGAGTTGACCACCTGTCCCCTGCATTCCTGTACAGGCCTGTGTAATGCAGACAAGCAGAACAAGGCCGGCTACACAGCCATCATGCTGACCGCTTTGGCTGCCTTCAGCTCCGACAGCGACCTGCAGACCGTCCTCCAGCTGCTGCGAACAGGGGATGTCAATGCCAAAGCCAGCCAGGTAGGGTGCAGAGTGGTGCTGCCTAACTGTGTGTGTGTGTGTGTGTGTGTGTGTGTGTGTGTGTGTGTGTGTGTGTGTGTGTGTGTGTGTGTGTGTGTGTGTGTGTGTGTGTGTGTGTGTGTGTGTGATTGTGCTTTTGTGGCAAGGTTGGATGTTACTGTCCAAGGATGTTGGTCTCCCTGTCTGTGTGCATATGTGTGTGTGTGTGTGTCTGTGTCAATGTACTTCTGTGGCTGGGCTGATGGCTATTTCCCTGTGGGCGCACTGGTCACTCTGACCGCATGTGTGTGCATGGGGGGTTGTCTGTGTGATTCTACTTCTACAGCTGTCCTGGTTGGTATTTTTTATGTAAGGGCATTGGTCAGCTTGACCGTGTGTGTGTGTGTGTGTGTGTGTGTGTCCTCCAGGCGGGTCAGACGGCTCTCATGCTGGCGGTGAGCCACGGTCGTGGGGACATGGTGCGGGCGCTGCTCTCCTGTGGTGCCCAGGTCAATCTCCGTGACGACGACGGCTCCACGGCGCTCATGTGCGCGTGTGAGCACGGCCATGTGGACATCGTACGGCAGCTGCTTTCGGTGCCCGGCTGTGACGCAACACTGACTGATAACGTGAGGCTCCGGCCACCTTCCCCTCCTCTTCCAGTCCTATCCTTCCACACTCTGTCCTGTTGCTATGCATCCATTTCAATGCTTTTTCACATCTTCTTTTCTAACACTGTTCCTGTTGTACAGTAAGATAGTGCAAAATGACCAGATTTCATTTTAAGATCGATAGGTAGATAGATGGATGGATTGGTAGATAGATAGAAAGATAGATGAATAGATAGATAGAGAAAGAGAGAGAGAGAGAGAGAGAAGGTGTTGCTGTATGACTGCTGTTATCATGTTGTCATTTAGTGTCTGTCTGTCTGTCTGTCTGTCTGTCTCTTCAAGCACAGCTCTCTCCTTTTCACTGGAGGCCAGTCAGAATGACTGATAGGTAGATAAGATGGATTGGTAGATAGATAGATAGATAGATAGATAGATAGATAAAGAGAGAGAGAGAGAGAGAGAGAGAGAGAGAGAGAGAGAGAGAGAAAGTGTTACTGTATGACTGTATGTACTGTACTGAATGATAGTTACGTGTCTGTCTGTCTCCCTGTCTGTCTCTTCAAGGATGGCAGCACAGCTCTCTCCATTGCACTAGAGGCCAGTCAGAATGACATCGCTGTGCTTCTTTATGCACACCTCAACTTTGCAAAGCCTCCGTCCCCTGTGAGTGCTAACTCTCTTATGTGCACACACACACACACACACACACACACACACACACACACACACACACACACACACATACATACACACACACACACACACACACACATACACACACAAGCAAACACACACACACACACACACACACACACACACAAGCAAACACACAGACACACATCCATACATCCATGGATATGCAATAATTCCAGTGATTTCGTTTCAGTCATGTTTTTACTTTCCACACCTCTTACGTGTTCATTCTTCCTCAGGTGTCACCAAAGTCCCCACTGTTGGGCTCTTCTCCCCCTACTGGTGAAATGAAGTAATGACAGAAGAGAATGGATTTAGTGTATTGAACACAACTTCCACCACCATTTCCTCATGCATTCCACCATAATCCTGTGCGTGTGTGTGTACGCACACGTGCATTTGAGTATGTGTGCGTGTGTGTGTGTGTGTGTGTGTGTGTGCATACCCCTGTGTCTCTATGTGCAATTTTGAATACCCGCATTTCTCATATGTGTGTCCGTGTGCGCAAATCGATATAGTATGTGTGATATTGTGTTGTCTATAGGACGTATATAATGGAAATGCGCGCACATATGCAACAAAGCACTTGACACAACACACATAAGTCTTTTGGAGACACGTATTTGTTTTGTCTGTGGTGACAATATCAAGGTGAGCTCTCTCAGATTTGTCGTTTTGCTTGGACAGAATATGGGCTGAGTCATTAGGTTGTGTTTGTTTGCAGTGGCAATAACATGATGGAATCTATTCTCACAGGCTATTCAGCGATATCAGTACACACATTCATACCTGTTTCACGTCCATATCAGTGGAGTAAAGCAGGAGGCTTTTAATAAGCATTAGACATTACACATACGCTGTTGTAGTCCATGTTTCATTTGTAAAATCTTTAACTTGTATCAACCAATATGTTTAATTGAGCGTTTTTCAGTCACGCGGATTCTGTTGCATACGAACGCATCAGTTGTTTCACTGTACTGTCAGGGAGTTTCTGTTTAGGTGTCGAAACAGACATCAAAGTGTCCTTTTGAAATGCAACTGCCTTGAGAGTACTCGGTGGCACCCCAGCATCCAGAACTACTCAGACAAACAAACAGATAACAAGCCATTTCAGCACAATTACAATATGTCTACAGAAAGGACCTTTATTTTTAATGCTTTGTTTGTACTATTTTGATAGCATTTTTAAGCCATTTTGAAAAAGTTACAGTTTTAACAAGAACAACACTTCTCAAGTCCTCTCCGTTCATACTGAATTGCAGTACACTATGCTTTTATTGAATAGCAACCTCAAGGAACTGCCTTAGTGTGTTGTCATAACAGCGATCCCTCTGCAAAAATGGCTGAACCAGACAGGTAGTCAGAATCATAGAGTGTATATAAAAGTCCTCTTTTTTCCAATCATTGTTTAGTATCTAACTCTCACAAGTTCCCTGGATACGATGGTAATATACCTAGAAAATTGGCTTTCCCAATATTGATGTGGTGTTTGAATTTCTGATCAAAAATGGAATGTGATAGATTGAAAAAGTAAAAAAATAAATGTAAAAGTTAATCCTGGGATACCAGATACCAGAAGTGACTTCAAGTTCATTGGTCAATGACAAATCCGTAATAATCCATTAAGGTACTAGAGTATGAGGAAGAGCGGTTGATATGAGGCTTTTAGCGGTTTGACTTTGATATGGATGGTGATCTTGGGTCGGGCCAAGGTGGTGTCATTGTTTGGTACTGAGGTCTTTTCTGGGCCCTCCATATCTTTTGGCAGCTCAGTGGTCATCCATGATGAGAGATGTTCTGGAACCAGAAAGTGGAATCAAAGCTAAAAAAATAATCTATGAAGTATGTGATGAGTACGAAGGAGTGAAGTATACCCAAAACATTTAGTTAATATATGTCATCAGACTTTAGGAAGAAAATGGGTGAATCAAACATTAGAGAATTATTTCAGTATGCAAAAAGACATAATTGGATTTTTCTGGTAACTGAGATTTAGAGACATGCGTAGCAGAGAAAGGAAAATTGTGTCTAGGTTTTTTGTTAACACTCCTAGATTTTTTCACATACCTTTATATTTTGGACTAATTGGATTTTTTTCTATATTTTTTTTCTACATGTTTTCTGTATTTGCCTTTATATCTTTATATTAGTAATATCTCTTCACGGCTCTGTATGTCTGTATAAGTCATATTTGCCTTGTTCTATACCCGTACGTACTCACTTTTTACATTTTGTTTGGATTTTATGTTTTTTGAAAATAAACCTAGACCTTTACAAGCCTTGTGTGGATACTATACTGTAAAGCATAAATCTGTCAGTCTCTCTGCTTGTCAGTCAGCCTTTTTGCTTCATGCTCTCTCTGTCTCTCTCGCAATCCCTTTCTCCCTTTGTGCTTTCAATTAAAGTGTGGAGTCAGAGTTGCTTACGGCTTTATGTCCAGCAGATGGCGCGCTTTGACTAGCTTAACCGTTATGTTTACTCTCTTTCATTTGCTACTCAATTTGATAGCTGAGACAGCTTGATTACACACGTATGGTCAGCAGGGGGCGCCAGACTATTCCTAGCTGTAAAGTAGAGTAATTGCTGTTGGTTATTTATGGCATAAAATCCTACCTCACCCCCCAAATGAGATTTGACATTAAACACAAGCATACTTACCAAAAGCCGAACTGTTAACAATTGTTTACTGTTTAACTCTAAACGCAAACGCTATGTGGGCTATTCTTTGTCCTTCCAAACAAGGGCAATGGCTTTTGAATTGTGCTGCAACACTAGCTGTTTTAATAAATCAGTTGACAACAATTTCGAGTTTAGTTTAATATTAAGAATTTGGTAGATGATATATTATGTACTTGGAATAAAACATTGACAATAAAAACCACAAACTGTAACTTTATCAAGTGTAAAAGGTGATCTAAAAAGATGGGTCTTAGGCTAAAAAGTTGATTTAATCATACATTTCAAACAATTTATGCATCTAAACCGCAAAAATTGTGATCAGTATTTTCCTACATTCTGTAGGTTAATGCCCCACACTCCATAGAGCAGGGTAGGCTACCCATAGTGTTTCCTAAGAACAACAGGAAATGTGTGCCACCCATTCAATAGGGTGGCACCAGATCAGACGTCGAGATTAAATGTACATCTCAAAGTATGTTTTTCAATGATTGCCTCTGTCTTATCAGCTGTTGTCTGTGGGTGACAAATTGTACCAAAACCATTCTTAGTCGTACTTATGTATAGCTTTGTTAAACATGTAGCCTTGGCGTCATGAAACCCTTTGCAAAAATGGGGAATTGCAAAAATAACTCAATCAACACAACAGCAAATCATTTGTATATGCACCTCTATGGACTCTGGACTCTGGAGCATTCGATATGTCTGTTCATATTTGCCTGTTTACTTCCTTTAGCCACTTGACCATCAAGTTGTCCGATGAATACATTTTATATATGCATTTTTAATTGATTATATTAGATTAGTCGGAATAAAAACAATGATCTCAGCGCACATGTTTCTTAACAAAGCCAGAAACGAGTCTATTGGCCGGTGTAATCAAGAGAGTGGATTGGATGGACAACGGCTTACATTTGGGTGGGGCAAATAGGAATGGAAGCTCATGCCTTAATTCGACCAAATCAGACCTGCAGTGCTGACCATTGTGGCCTTATCTTAGGGACTGGGTCTGCAAGACCTGGCTATTTGTCCCGGATACAGAAAAGAAAACAAGGCTTTGGGTTATAGGGTCCACTGAAGACTTCTTATGTTGTTTTTTTTTCAGAAGACGCGACTTTTTGAGGTGAATAAATACCTTATTAATAATAGCAATATAAATATTAGCCAACTTTTGTGCTCGAAACGAAACTACAAAAAATTGCTCTTCGATAACTAAGCTACATATATTGCATATTTAGGGACAGCTTGTTTAGGCTTGCTGTGTTTCGTAATATTTAGTAGGTCTTATAGCCTATATTATGTGTGTATGTTTTGTACAGTCCTATATAGGCTTAATATTATTGGCCATAAGGTACAAATCCAGTGTTCGTCCAGTGCCAGATGCTATTTTTTCGGTGTCACCCAATAGAATGCCTTTGGAGGAGGAGTTTCAAAACAATGACTTCACATAAGACAATATATAAGCCCCCCGTCTCACCGAACAATTACAGGTTTTATTGTCTAGTTCAGCAACGACCAGACGTTAAAGATGAGCCTCACAGCTAAGGACAAAGCACTGGTGAAATCTTTCTTCGCCAAAATCGCACCGAAGGCGGAGGACATCGGTAATGAGGCGCTGTCCAGGTAGGCCTACAAACTTCCTTTTCTAGTGGCATTACTCGCCCAGCAACAACGAAAGTAGTATTACGTATTCACGTATTTTTCCCTCCATTTATTTTCAGGACCCTCTTCGTCTTTCCCCAGACGAAGACCTACTTCTCCCACTGGAAAGACGTGAGCCCTGGGTCTGCCGCTATCCGTAAGCATGGATTGACTGTCATGACAGGCTATATGGATGCTGTTGAGAAAATAGATGATATCGCGAACGGCCTTCTCACCCTGAGCGAGCTGCATGCCTTCACGCTGCGTGTGGATCCTGCCAACTTCAAGGTGTGTGACCAACAGTGTGGACTATGTTTTGTTTTAGTAAAGCATTTGTAGTAGGTTACTCTAAAATTGTATTAAAATAGTATTTATTGTTACACTTGATCTCTATTATTTGTAGCTTGACTGTTCTCTCCCCTGTACGTCGCTTTGGACAAAAGCGTCTGCTAAATGACTAAATATAAATGTAAAATTGGAATGAAGTCTCAAAACTCACTTGAATCATTCTACCCTTTTGACAGATCATAACCCACAATGTGCTTGTGGTGATGGCAATGTTTTATCCCGAGGACTTCACCCCCGAAGTGCATGTGGCTTGTGACAAGTTCTTTGGCAAAGTTAACCTGGCTTTGTCCGAGAAGTACCGTTAAAGCGGGAATAGAAGACAAGTCTCAACTGCTTCAATCGAGCCTGTCTTTGGTTCGAAGTAATCTGAGCGTTCAATAAATCAATGCAAGAAGTCAGTTCATGTGTCATGTATTTTTTTTTTATTGGGTGTATCTCTAACTCTGTGTGCTAAAATTCACTGAGTTACACACAAATAACAATTTATACGACCCTCAGTACAGAACTGCTTTAACTGCGCACCAGGCACAGTTGCTGGGAAGTATGACTGAGGGGGCATTTGAGATTTGCATGAAGGCCAACATTTTCTAGTAATAGATTGGTGTGAGGCTGCGATCGTATAGGCATTATTTTATGACAAAAAACCTACATCCAGCCTCTGTCAAATAATAACTCCATTTGCAGAACAAACGCAAATAAGCCTATAATGTAGAATATCTTGCTTGATGAAAGAATTATCTCAACTCAGCTGGAATTTTACCGGGGTGTCATCCTGGGGTGGGGTGGGCAATTGAACATAGCGTGGGCTTCTTACATAATTGGAACGTCATTTTTCGATATTTTTTTTTTTTGCAAAGACGTTTTGTTGAATATTAAGAATTGCCATATGACCGATGAGAGTGAGAACATATCATGATGCCAACTGGGCAACCTTTCAATGGACAAAAAACAACGTGAAACGTCCTCTAGGCTGCATTTGTCTGAAGGGTTCAAATGTGTGCTTATCCATTGAAGAACATGTCAATTCTGGCTGATATGAATGTATTCTTTATGTTGACGATTACAAAATAAAAGCACCCTTAAAAACTTGAACTTTAAAACGAGTTCAGGTTGAAAAATCCCTGTGAAGAGGAAAGGCTCTCTGAGCTGTTGGGATTGTCCATTGAGATAGACATGAAAATTGACATTGACGCCGTAATAAACATCTACAAACGCATGGCCAAAAGCATACCTTGATTTCGCTTCCAACTCTCAAACAGATTAAAATGTAAAACGTTCCACCCATTGCTTGTATTACATTATGGAGGTGTTTGCAAAATAACTTTAAAAAGCAAATAGGTGCACTCAAAAAAAACGAAACACTGGCAAGTGTTTCATTACCAAAATATAAATATGTTTGTATAACATGAATGTATTGCGTTTATGTTTGTTTAAAGGTTTGTTCTTGTTTGTTTAATGTCAAGCAACAAAAAATAACTAAATCAACATATATTGATTCAAGGAACATGATTTACTTCAATGACAAGTAGTGCTACTGCGCATGCTCCATACTCCTAGATATGTTTGGGGAATGACCCTAGTTCCTCTACATTGAAGAGTTCATGAAACAACACAACGTCAGTTTTACAAAATTATTATGCAGATAAAGTGGTCATATCCACATCGCTGGAACCATTTAGTAGTTAGACCAGGGGGCATGCACACACTGATGTCTTTTATTGGGTGCATTGGTACTTTAATGAATGGCAGTGGATATGGTTAACTACTTAGTGTGCCATTCAAGGGCCTGAAGCATATGCCTAAAGGAAATGCTTGGCCGAAAGCCATCAGGGGATTGCGTATGGTGGTCTCTGCATTGCTAGAACCCCTCATCTTGTCAGGCAAGTCAACATTAGCTACTATAGTTGAGGAGCTAGAGATGGCTCGAGAGTCTCGGAGAGGTCGTCTCTGGGTCCACTGCCTCATCACACCAGTGATAATCATCCACCTCTATCTCCGTGCTGAAAGAGAAGGTGACTGGCTGCTTCATGTGTATGCTTTGAACAGGATGATTCCATATTTCTTCGCTGCCCACCATTGGAACTATGCTAGGTATATACTGTATCTTGGCATGTGCTGGAAATTACATCATCTTTACCAGATACAATGCGGTCTGCATTTTTAGGCAGTGAACATGTTTGTCGTCATCACGCTGGGATTTGGAATTCGGTCTTTCTTGATCAGTTTGGTGAGCAAACTTATATCCATTATGGAAAATCCAAAGGAGACTTAGTTGACAAGTCTCTCTCATCTGATGCAGTATCGGAGTGGATATTCTCCCATCACCACTGCAACACGCTTACTTTACTTATGGACAGCCTGTATGAGGAGCCAAGAGAGTATTATGCCAGGACAAGCACTCACAAAGAGGAATCAGAAAGAAGAAGACGACTAGATACTGAAGATAGGAATAAGATCAGAGAAGAATTGAAGCTGTATATGAATCCTGTGACAGACTACTCATCATCAATGGAAGAACTGCTCCTGAAGAAGTCAATGTGGACGATGCCCTTGCCATGGGACATCCAATGGCATCCAAATTCAGTGATTCCTTACCCGATGGCTTTCATGCTCCAATTAAGAAGGAGTTGGTTACAATGGAAACACTGAAGAAAAGGGTCAAAGTTGGGGATGCCTGTGTCTATGATATGGAGAAACTATATGCACGCTTGCTCGTCATGTCTCAAAGCCGAGATATCCATTCATAAGGTTTTTGAATATGAGCTCACTCCAGTACCCTCTGCCAGGGGCGGACAGGGGGAAAAAAGTGGCCCGGGAGTTACTGTCAGACCGGCCCACTCAGTACACGGCGCGCTGCCCACTCAATACACTGCGCGTTGCCCATTCAATGCATCGCACGTATAGACCAGTCAGTGGCCTACTTGGAAAAATACCCATACACTTAACATTATTTTGGATGATTACAAAGACATTACATCATATATGTTTTTTTTTAATAACATTTGGATCCACCAATTTGCCTGGGTGGACACATGGAATAAAATGATACTGGCTATTGTAACACTCCAAGGTAGGTATAGGTTGCTAGATGAATAGGCTTAACTCTGGGCTAGTATCAGATGGATGGTTATACGTATAACTACAGAACATTAAGGAATGAATATCCACACAATAAAGAAACTGGAATCAGAGGGTAGAATTAGTATGAACTATATTGTAGAAATTAACAGAATAGAACATACGATGGGGTGTGAACATCAGTGGTATCAGTAGTATTGCATGCTGGGTGTGTGATTGTGTGTGTGTGTAGGGGTGTTGAAGGTGCATAACAAAACAATAAGTTAAGTAACAGAACCTAAACTAACTCTGCTGGCCCTGGTGCATTATAGTCACATGATAATAAAAAACAATATCAGCATACTTATGTGTTAGTATGACCTCACTATCTAATCTAGATAACATATTAACATTGTTTATAATGTTAGTGTTGTGTGTAACACGGTGATTTTAGCATAACAAGCTAGCTGGTTAGAAATGATAAGATTGCCCTCTTTACAACTACCACCATGGATAGCTTGCGGTAGTGACTACGGCTAACATGTTAAAGTAGATCATCTCGATGATGACAATAGCGCCAGCTTGCTTAATTTACCAGATCATAACGGTCTCAATTTTTTGACATTTATCTACCTAACGTTAGCTAGGCTAGTTGGTAGTGAACGTTACCTCATCTGTGAAAAGCAAGCTAACATTGGCCAAGTCAAGGCCACAATTTACCTTGTATCACTGTCGCTGTCACGCGAAATAACAGTCATAAATGGCCCAGAGTTTTCTTAAATGCAATTCCTCAAAACTACCAGATGCCCCAAGGGCTGACGGCACACGTCACTACGGTTGCGTGCCTTGGTGGGGCGTATATGCAAATCCAGGTGCGTTTAATTTAAGAATCCTCATCCTCAATCCGTACAGCTGAGAACACTTCGGCTGTGTAAGAACCCATCCAGGTGTTCATTAATAAGGTGGAGATCGTTTCTTACGTTGAATTTCTGAAGTCCGTAAGAACACATTTCAGAAGACACTTCAGAACATTTTCAAAAAATAGGCACCATGAGTGTGAATACAGATTGCGAGGAGGAGTATAAAAATCAGTCAGTGATTTAAATTTTATAGTCAATAGAGGAAATTATACGTGTTCTGAGTAGGGATGGGTATCGTTTGGTTTTTATCCGATACCGGTACATAACCGATACTTTTAAAACGATACCGGTGCCTAAACGGTGCCGGAACCGATACTTTTATAAAAAAAAAATTAAAAAAAATTACGATTGACGACATTTAAGAAAGGCTTTTTTTATTGCCAAATATATGAACTGTTTAAAGTAGATTATATATATAAATAAATACAAAACACTTTTTAACTTAAAACTTAAATAATATATGAACTGTTAACAAAAGTTTAGACTAACACACACACACACTCTGTACACACACTACAGCTTCAATACTTCAGCAATTCTTTTGTAGAAATATCAGCACCTTTCCTGACTAATCGCATGACCTGCACAGGAGAAAACCCTCTCCAATGCTGTCGATGAGGCCTGTACACACAGATATGTATCTGAAAGTACACAATTAGGGATGGGTATCGTTTGGGTTTTTTCCGATACTGGTGCTAAACCGATACTTTTAAAACGATACCGGTGCCTAAACGGTGCCTGAACCGCTACTTTTTTTTTTAAAGCACAAAGCGACGATTGACGACATTAAAGAAAGGCTTTTTTTATTGCCAAGGCAATTTTTTTTCTTCAAATTGAACAATATATGAACTGTTTAAAGTATATTATAAATATAAATACATACAAAACACTTGGCTTCCAACTACAGCTTCAAACATTTTAACTTCAAACTATGAACATTATATTAACTGTAAACAACAGTTTATAGTTTACTTAAATAAATATAAATAAATACAAAAAACAGCTTCAAACTTCTTTTGCAAAAATATGAGCATATTGGCCTTTGGAGTCAAAAATGTATTATTTTGTTTGCATTTATTTCATGAAATTTCACCATTTTATGATTTGTTTATACCTATCTTTTCTATCTTGTTTATAGTTACTCTTGTTACTTGAACACACTGAGTACTAGAAAATGTGTACTGCCCCTTTAAGAGACTACCGTTGGTAGTTTAGCTGTCATCTCCGTATATTTTTCAGTCTTCGGTTGCTGATCTGCCGTTGACTCTTGCCTTCTCTCCCCTCTTTTCACGCAATTATTTTGTTGCATTTGCTGCACGTTGCGATGTTTGAATCTTTTTGTGCGAAATACAGCCACACTTTTGACCGTTTACCTTTCGGTATTTTCTCTGTTAAAAGGTTGATGGCTAGTTTTGTTTGTGCTTGCCTGCTCTTCACTGTCATATCAGAACCGGTTCCAATACAACCGGTAGGCTACCTACCCGGACCGAAATGCAACGCAGATTTCGGTGCTTCATTTCGGCATTTATCAGATAAGACTGTTGCTATGAAAACACCAATGAGCGTGAGCGACACAGGACAAAGTTTACATTGGGAGCTGGGGCAGTTTTACATGTGCCCCACAGAATCTGCCTAGCGACCGTGTTCAATTGGCTCAGGCACCGAAATGAAGCACCGAAATCTGCGTTGCATTTCGGTCCGGGTAGGTACCGGTTGTATTGGAACCGGTTCCATATTGGTACCGGTTCTCGGTACCCAACCCTAGTTCTGAGTAGTATGGAAAATGGACGAAGGTGCCGGCGGTGAAAGTGGGAGGGCCGGTTGGTGATGGCCGTGGGCCGGTATTTTGGACCATCCCAACCTCGTCGGCCCACCGGGGATTCCCCCGGTATCCCCGATGGCCAGTCCGCCCCTGCCCTCTGCATTGTTTGATGAATATGGAGATATGAGAAAAGGAAGCAAAGCTGTACTTGTAGAATAGCTGGCGGTGCCTACCTGTACAACTCCACTGCATCCAGTAGATCTTGAAATTGTAGATGATAACGTGGCCATTTACCACACCCTGTGGCCCAAAAACACAACACTGAAGACCTTTGCCGATAACTTCTTGAAGTCATTTGACAGATCCCACGACACCTATTGGAGGAGATAATTTCCAAACACTGTTAATGACTTACGAATATATGAATCAAGTGCCTCGTATTAATATATTCCTTATATGAATCATGTACTTATGTAAGCAGGAACATGGCTTTTCTGTGTTTCTGCGCGTGTGTGTAACTTTGAATATTAGGTGCCACTTAGTCTGCATATGTACAAGAGCATGTTTAGACCAGAGGTGATAAGAAGGGTCGAACTGTGCTTCTTCCGACCTTGCAAAACTTCCATCCTTGACTCGGACGTCAGAAATCCACCACGTGGTTTTCCCTGCTGAACGCTAAACATCTGTCTATATAAACCTTGTGCAATGTGTTTATCATTGCTTCACTTTCAGCCTTGTGCTGGGAGTGAGCCCGATTGCAATTGTTGTTTGTCTAATAAATATACTTATATGCAGCTCCGGAGTCCTGAGGTAACTTGGGTGAATTTTCACCTATCACCTATATTGTATTTGATCGGTATGATGAACACTCTGTTAAATCACATGAATGTCAGAGACGGGCTAAGGGCACAACACCAAGACAGTATCTATCTAGAGTTCCAACATGACACTGCTGTCCAGAGATGTCATTATGAAAAGTGAGAAAAACAAAGCGCCACTGATCCAGTATTTGTGTGATGCAGACAAAACCAATCCATATGTGTGGTTAATTGTGGACAACAGTGCATACAATCATGAAGAGGCTGATGTCAAAATAATCAGTTATCTTTTGGAGTCGTTACCTCAGAAGAAGAACATTCAAATTTTGGCTGATGACACTGATATTTTTGTCCTCCATGTGTTTTTCATTTGGCTTTACAAGCCTAATGCGCAAATCTCCATGCGTAAATATAACAACAAAGTCATTGACATCAATGCGACGGCTGCAACATTAGGAAACGAATCTTTTGATTTGTTGGCTGTTCATGCATTGTCTGGTTGTGACAGTGTGTCATATCCATATGGCAAAGGGAAAACCTCAGTAACTTGAGATACATGCTATGGATATGCTATTCAAGAAAAGAGATCCTCCTAAAATAAAGAGTCTTCCTCCAACAAGAGAATGTGCAGCGGAACACATCAAGCGTCCACGGCTGATTCTTTTTGGAGGACACATGTTTGTGATGTGTACAAGGCCAGCCCGGCAAAATTATCTGTATATAGTTGCTTTCAGAATCTGTGAAAATGTACTACTTTGTTCCTTATAACTTTGTCTATTTCATTCATTGTTGAGGGTTGAGACAATGTGTTAACATGAATTGTCTAAAAAAGAAGATGCTCAGCCTACCATTTCAGCGCTGTGACCTAACCGGACTTTACAGATATTCTGTTCCCTGGAAGGACTTGAAATCATTTTTAGCATTTTGTATTGGCATAGTTGATTTCTGTATGAGAAGAGCTTTCATTTGATACCACACATGTTGGGTTTATACAGTAATGTGCATCTAGTTAATTTTTTTATGGTCAAAAAGGGAGGCGTGGCAGATTATGTAATTTATAAAAATGCTCAAGGGTGCCGGAGCGGCCCCGGCCAGATTTTGAGTCTACAACCCCTAAACTATCGATTTATGCAAAAAAAAATTGCATTCGTACCTTATGTCATAGGTATCCTGGGGTTCTACCTGACTAATGTGTTTCATTAAATAGAAATATGTTTGTATAACATGAATGTATTGCGTTTATGTTTGCTACATGGTTCGTTCTTGTTTGTTTACTGCCAAGCAACAAAAAATAACTAAATCAACATATATTAATTCAAGGAACATGATTTACTTTGGTTCAATGACACAAGTAGTGCTAGCTACTGCGCATGCTCCATATTCCCAGCTATGCTTGGGTAATGACTGATAAGGAAAGTTCCTTTGTTTCTTGGGCGTATTGTTCTCCTCTTTGTCTCTCATCTCCTCACACCTCTCTTTGCTCATGGCGTGTGGACGGTAAGCCTAGGTGCAAACCAAATGAAAAGCCTATTAGACAGCTTCGGGCTTTCTGATTTGTGGCGTGCAATATGTCAGAATGTTGAGCTCCTTCAGCTAAGCGTCATCCGTGATGTTTGTGATATTACATTTATTCGTTTAACACAAACCTGCCTATAGTTCCCACAGAACAGCAGATAGGCTTTGCGTTTTTATCATAGGCATTGTGTATGTTTTCTAAGTATCGAGCTCCGACAGTTAACACTAAATGTGCACATTCAGAGGTGGAACATTTTAATATCCCCATCAGGATTGTATGGACAATTCGTCTTCAAATGGCCATGCATGCGGAGAAAATGAGCATACTCTGGTTTATACCCCGGATGCAGTGCTCTCCTTGGTCGTCTGAATATGGTAAGTGGGTAAATACGCGATTCTTTCCTTCAAAGCTTTGCTTGCGCCACCCTACGTTGTACCGCAGATGGTTCAATTAGTAATGAAGCCGCCCTCTCTGTTATCTTGCTAACACCACCTCAGATCAGTTCACCATCCTATCCTGTTCTAACAGGTCAAGATACTTACGGAAAGATACTTACCATCTATAATATTCAGACACTTAAATTGGTTAGCTTGTTGCAATGGTGTAGTATATTTATCCCCTTCAAATGCGTAAAGATGGTGTCTGAAATATAAGCAGCATTTAACAGTTTTAACAGTCCAACAGCACGATATATAAATCGAACGTTCTGGTTTCGAAGGACACCAGTGTGCCATTATCTAGTTGACGCAGCAGTGGTTCCACCCTAAACATCGCTCATTTGATAACCAAATGCTTTAGTGATACCCATGCAAAAACAGTCTGCTACGCCTTTTTATATTCGTGGCTAATAATTGCGGTGAACGCTGATAAAGAAAATCATTTTTTGTATTGCTTATGCGTGTCTATGATTTACTGCGTATAGCTAATCAGCGATATGGTATGCCTTAAGAAACCCTGCATTTTATTTCAAAGACGCATTATCCTCACGTTTGTCCTACATTTTAAAATTTAAATAGGATTCATATGGATGACAGCATTTTCTTGTGAGTGTCCTCAAGTGACTTGTCCTGAAGTGACACGTGTCCTGATGCAATGTATAGATAAAGGCTAAAAAATACCGCAATATTGTATGTACAGTGTTGGGTTTTTGTGGTTGTGCTTTAGAGATTGCCTACATAATAAAATCTACTCTATCTTGTTCGTGTGTTTTACTGTCTTGCATGCATGCATGCATGCATTATGTTTGTATGACATATTCCAACTGTTGGCCAGATATAAAGTTGGCATGAAGCCCGGTGAGAGGTGGGTCTTGAGTGTGTGGTGGTTCCACAAAGTCATTCGACGTGGTCTATAAAAGGACGAATCGTCGCCTAGACATCTCACTGGACTTTGTAGATCCTTCCTCCAGAAAAGAAACAACATGAGTCTTACAGCCAAAGACAAGTCCACTGTCAAGGCCTTTTGGGCCAAGATCGCCAGTAAAGCTGACGACATCGGGGGTGATTCCCTGTCCAGGTAATTGCTTCTTTCTGATTTTTAAAGACACGTGTAATGTATGTGTGCGCTTGCTACGTTTTTCTAACCAATAATTGACCGGACAGGTTGCTGGTGGTCTACCCTCAGACCAAGACTTACTTCTCCCATTGGAATGACATCACTCCCGGCTCTGCCCCTGTGATGAAGCATGGCAGGACTATCATGGGTGGCATTGCCACGGCCGTAGGTGTGATCGATGACCTTATTGGAGGACTGCTTACACTCAGTGAATTGCACGCTTTCCAGCTGCGTATTGATCCAGCCAACTTCAAGGTAAAAACGTATTATATAGCATATATTAAGGGTGAAAGATGTACTTGTCCAATGCAGTTCGCTTCAGCTAAGTTAGCCTGAAAATATTCAGGAAATAAAACAATGGGAACATGAAATAAACTTAACTTCACATTCGTTTACCAGACAGCTGATATTGTGACAAGGTCTGGAATTGCTGAATATATTATAGCATTTTTATAAAATGTTTATGATATGAAAATATATGTTGTGATTTCGGTATAATTTGGCAGTAGCAGTAACAATAACATCTCAATGTTCGATTCTTTTTTCTCCCAGCTCCTGGCTCACTGCCTGCTCGTGGAGTTGGCCATCATGTTCCCCGCTGAGTTTACCCCAGTAGTTCATGTGTCCATGGACAAGTTCTTCGCCGCTTTGGGGTTGGCCTTGGCCGAGAAATACCGATAAATCGGTTGCCCAGCTCATAAACAGAAGTCTAAACTGTCTGTTGAAATAATAAAATGAATGATAGCATCTTGTGGTTTTGTCTTTACTTTGCATTCATTATAGCCAACTTTATGCAGGCTTAGAACTTCTACGTAAGTGTATAGAAGCATATTTTCTAGAAAAACTATTTTCACATCAGTGTTGTATGAATTATGTTGGGGTAACTCGTTAGAGGTCTTGTCGGTTCACACTAATATTCGGAAGATCAGACGCTCTCACACAACATGCTACACAATGTCTTGTGCAGGCCCTGTTCATTTCTAAACTAGACTCTTGCAACGCAATTTTAACTGGCCTGCCTGCATTTGCAGTGAGACCATTGCAAACTATTCAAAATGGGGCAGCGCATTTGGTCTCTGAGCAGCCGAAGAGGACACATGTAACTCCTCTGCTGGTCATCCTTCACTGGCTCCCTGTGGCTGTAAGAATAAAATCCCTCGTTCTCACCTGCCACTGGATCGGTACCAGCCTATTTAAATGCTATGATTCCCCCTCTCGACCGCTTCGCTCTTGTGATGAGCGTCTGTTGTCTTTGCTTTCACTAGCTGTCCTGTGCTGTCCATTTCAGCAACAGCTTTGGTACATTCAAAAACTGTCTAATTAGCAGTGGTGGAATGTAACAAAGTATTTTTACTTCGTTACTGTACTTAAGTATTTTTTTATGTATCTGTACTTAAGTAAAAATAATAATGCATACTTTTTACTTTTACTCCATTACATTTTTTAGCTATTATCTATACTTTTACTCCGCTACATTTCTACAATATGTGTTGTTACTCGTTACATTTTATGAACACAGTTTCGCCAAAATGTTGCCTACACAAAACTATGGATTGCGTTGCTGTTTTGGAAGTTTAAACCAATCAGGTGGCTCTATCAACTCCAATGATATCAGAGTGCGCGTCTGGCAGCAGCACTAGCGGTAGCTTTGCCTGTTATACCTGAACATTCAACAGACAGCCTGACTACTGCCTATTCAACATGGATCCAGAGTCGGCCTGAACTGAGCCCTCTGATATGAGCCACCCTTGGCCCTATTTAAAAGATATGTTTGAGTTCAAAGGCCCCAAGAATGACTCCTGGAGGTTTCAATGGGTTTCCTGTCTCCCTCAAAAAAAGGAGTTGCTAGCCTTCAATAATTCGCCCTCAAATTTAAAGTAGCATATCGAGGTAAGCAGAGTGATTGCTATGCTAAGTTAAAGTCCCTGACTTTTGAATATTGATATACCGGTATGTATTTAATTCGTTTACTGACATGATATTATAATTTATCTAGCGAAATGCATACATACAGCAATAGCATCAAAAAAACATGATTGTATCTTCATTATATATTTAACGTATTGGTAAGATAAAGCTGGTAGGTTAACTATGTCAAGCTAGCGTGCCTTGTTCGGTCCAGTTTTACAATTACATTTGTTTTTCATGTTCCATGTTTCCCTTTTTTACACGTTTACAATTAAATAAAATATTTAAAGATATCACATGGTGTCTTTATTGGTTTGGCTTAATGGTATTAACTTTGCAAATAATCCCTGGTAGATAACTTGTCATCCGCAGAATTGTAAGATATAGTGTGAACAGTATTACAGATGGTAGGCACAATAAGTACACCAACCTTTCCAATTAGCAAATGTTGTTGCTTATAATTATTACTAGTAGTGACATCTGTAGAGGCATTTATTACCAGTAGCTATTTCTCTATCAAAATGGCACAGCCTAGACATTGAGAGACAACCCATTGCGTGAGTACTTTTACTTTTAATACTTAAAGAAACATTTAAAAGTAAGTACTTTTTACTTTTACTTAAGTAGGATTGTTGATGTAGTACTTTTACTTTTACTTTTACTTTTATTTTCCTGGGGTCTTGTACTTTTACTTAAGTACTAAACTTCAGTACTTCCTCCACCACTGCTAATTCGTCTTCTGTCTTGATTTGTTTAATGCATAGTTTGTAAATACAATCATAGTTTTGAAATTATTATTATTTTGTATATATTTATATTATTATTATTATTAATAATAATAGTAGAAGTTTTTATGTTATTATTATGATAATTATTTTAAAATTGCTGTTTTTCTTAAGATTGTTTCTTGAATTAAATTGCATTATGCTTATTACTATTGTTTTACTCTTTTTATTTGAATATTTTGTGAGTCCCTTTGGACAAAAGCGTCTCCTAAATACATTAACTATAGCTATAAGTAAAACTATAAGTACAGATGATTGTTTTAATAGCAGGGAGGCATTCTCGACAAGTTATGACCTTGGTCATTTCTTATTAATTTACTCTGTAAAACGTTATTTAATTGGCAAGAAGTAACCCGAGATACAGCTGATGTTTTTGAGCTATGTCACATTACACAAATTATATTATAATATTAGCTGTTTATTTTTGTATGTATTCATTCTACTGTCAGGCGTAAATTGTTCACAAAAATACATTTATTTTATCTACATTTTCAATTAAATGGCAGGGGAATTGAAATTACAAAAAAATACAAAATGTTTTACAAAGTTCGAGAGAATCACTGGCTAGATCCTTGCGAGGCATTTCAGGACCCTGGCCAGTTACCTCGCCAAGTAGACTATGCTTCTCTTTGCTCGGAACTTTTTGAGATGGGTGAAGTCTTCAAACCTTCTTTAGGTGTGATGTTATTTCGTTAAAATAGTTTATGTCCATATAGGAGTTATTGTGATTAGACTTTCATTTTAAATAAATCGTCATTCATTTTGCAACATCAATTTCAAAACGTTGTTGAATTGTTGTAGTGGTAATTCTATTACTCGCCCAAAACGGGTTTAAACGGGTTCCGACTCCGATATGCTACTGTTTCTCTAAACAGGTGTCTTCACTCTTTAAGTATGTTTTGTGTTTTCCCTTGATGACAACAGAATAATCGACAACAACTTGAAATCATTTGCCGACACTTTTATTTGTTAAACGTCGTGAAAACGTTTTCGAAGACACAGAAAGCATTAGATGGTGGTCTGCTTTCGTCTGAGGTGTAGAGTCTCTAGTGGTACTGTCTGCCGAGGGAGGAGACGACGACAGCCAGGAACTTCTGAAATGCGGCCTGGACATCGGCGGTGAACGCAGCTCCCATTTGTGCGGCAACAACAATGGTCAGGCAGTCAGCTAACAGCTATAGGAGAGGACAGAGACATGATTAGGATCATTATATGATCTTTGTGTAGTTAACGATCATACCTGGATTGCCAAGCTTAATAATGACTGATATGTCTGGTTTTTATATGGAACATCAACTTCAAATGACACGCAGCAACAAACGTACCCTGAAGTTGTCGGGATCCACGTGCAGTTTCTCGGAGTGCAGCACGCTGAGCTCTGCATATGTGCCTCTGATGTCGTCCATGTTCTTCAAGGCTCTGTCCAGCCCGTGCAGCACCACTTTGCCGTGAGCGGCGACCATTGGGTTCCCCATGATGGCAGCGGCATTGTACAAGTTTCCGAAGTTGCCAAAGTACCGCTGCGTCCATGGGTACACGACAAGACACCTGGTGGGAAGAATGAATGTGGTTGAAATAGAATTATAAACGTGTAAAATGAAGGCATCAGATTATTTAAACAGGCGCGCTCCAGTGGTACTGAAACAACAAGGAAAACTAAATGTGGTCATATATCTGACAGGACTGGATATTACCTGGCGAGGGATTTTGGGCCAACGGTATCGTAGTCCATCTTAGAAAAGATGTCCAGAATAGTGCTGCGTTCGAAATCAGTCCAATCAACCATGTTGACGAGTATTGCGATTTTTGCAGGATCTAGAAGTGAAAATAACCAGACCTGTGTGTGAGAAGTGCCTTTGCAAGTCTTTTAAATACATCAGATTACCCCTCCCACTGCAAACGATTGGGCGTAATGTGTGTGGGCTGGTTTTTGGCATGGACCGCAGATGTCGCATTGATATGAACTGCGAATATGCACAGAACATAAGCATAGAAGGCGTGCTTCATAGCAACATTTCAGAATTCTTCTACACTTTGCACTCGAGTGAAAGACGGCATGACACGACATTCATGACACGACAATCATCTCACACTAATGCTTCATCAAGTAGAAAATATTAATGTTAAGCAACAATTACCACTCACCAGTCACAATTACCAATTAGTCATCTATAATGCACCTTATAAAGCAGTAGGCTAATGGGTCACTTAGTGTCTGTCACAAACAATGTCAATACTTTCCGACTCTCTTCGACTGATTGCTTCTGTATGGGAGATGGAAGCAATCATTACTGGCAATAGGCTGCAGTGTTTTTCTTACCGTCGCTTAAAACCTGCGTTATAGGCCTAATTATATGGCGTTTGTATTTCTGATCAAAAGTGTAAAAAGTTATTCCTGGGATACCAGACAAGTGACTTCAAGTTCATTGGCCAATGACAATAATAATAATAATAATAATTCATTTTATTTGTAACGCACTCTTCATTCAGAAGAATCTCTGAGTGCCAACATGTTAGAAACTATAATAATACAATACAATAAAAATTAGTTTACAAAAGCATAATAGAAAACTTTTAAACATTTTAACATAAGATTTCACACAAGGCCAGAAATGCCTTCCCGAATAAAAATGTTTTTAGTCCAGCTTTAAAGGAGTCCAGCGTCTGCGCTGCCCTTAGGTGGTCAGGGAGGCTGTTCCATAAGCGTGGTGCTGCCGAGCAAAAGGCCCGGTCGCCCATGGTGCGGAGCTTGGTTTTGGGGACGCTTAGGAGCGAGCTGTTTGAAGACCTGAGGGTGCAGGTGGAGGTTTGGGGAGTAATTCATTCTTGCAGGTAGGGAGGTGCATGCCCATTTATGCATGTATGGGTGAGTATAAGGACTTTGTAGTCAATCCGGAAAGAGACAGGGAGCCAGTGTAGTGAGTGTAATATTGGTGTTATGTGCTCATATTTCCGGACCTTCATCAGGATCAATGACAAGTCCGTGACAATTCGTTAAGGTATGAGGAAGGGCGATTGGTATGAGGCTTTTAGCGGTTTGACTTTGTAATGGATGGTGATCTTGGGTCGGGCCAAGGTGGTGTCATTGTTTGGTACTGAGGTCTTTTCTGGGCCCTCCATATCTTTTGGCAGCTCAGTGGTCATCCATGATGAGAGATGTTCTGGAACCAGAAAGTGGAATCAAAGCTAAAAAAATAATCTATGAAGTATGTGATGAGTACGAAGGAGTGAAGTATACCAAAAACATTTAGTTAATATATGTCATCAGACTTTATGAAGAAAATGGGTGAATCAAACATTAGAGAGAATTATCTCAGTACGCAAAAAGACATCGTTGGATTTTTCTGGAAACAGATTTAGAGACAAGGGTAGCAGAGATAGGAAAATTGTGTTTAGGTTTTTTGTTAAAAAATGTTCACATACCTTTATAATTTGGACTAATTGGATTTTCTATCATTTACAAAAATAAATAAACCTTGACATTTACAAGCCTTGTGTGGATACCATACTGTAAACCATCAATCTGTCAGTCACTTCTGTCAGTCTTTTTTTTTGCTTCATGCTCTCTCTCTCTCTCTCTATCTCTCTCTCTCTCTATCTCACACACACACACACACCACACACACACACACACACACTCACACAAACAACAGCCTCCCATTCTTGTAAGATTCTCTGTGTGAACCATACAAAGCATAAAAAGTAGTTTGACCTTTGACAATGCAATCCCTTTCTCCCTTTGTGCTTTCAATTAAAGCGTGGAGTCATAGTTGCTTACGGCTTTATGTCAAGCAGTTGGCGCTCTTTGAAAAGTTGAACTGTTATGTCAAGCTTTACTCTTACCAAACCAAAATGTATTTGCTACCCTGAGACAGCTTGATTACACACGTATGGTCAGTAGGGCGCCAGACTATTCCTATCTGTAAAGTAGAGTAATCGCTGTTGCCTATTAATGGCTTAAGATCCTACTCCACCCACCCAAATGAGATTCTTTAAACATTAAACACACGCATATTTACCAAAGGGCGAACTGTTAACAATGTTTTACTGTTTAATTCTAAATGCAAACGCTATGTGGGTATTCTTTGTCCTGACAAACAAGGGCAATGGCTTTTGAATTGTGCTACAACACTAGCTGTTTTAATAAATCAGTTGACAACAATTTCGAGTTAAGTTTAATATTTAGAAAATGGTAGATGATATATTATGTACTTGGAATAAAACAATGACAATAACAACCACAAGCAGTGACTTTATCAGGTGCAAAGGGTGATCTAAAAAGATGGGCCTTCAAGCTAGGCTAAAAAGTTGATTTAATCATACATTTCAAACAAAGGGAAGCCACTTTGTTTATACATCTAAACAGCAAAAATTGTGATCAGTATTTTCCTACATTCTGTAGGTTAATGCCCCGCACTCCATAGAGCAGGGTAGGCTACCCATAGTGTTTCCCAAGAACAACAGGAAACGTGTGCCACCCATTCAATAGGGTGGCACCAGATCAGACGTCGAGATTAAATGTACATCTCAAAGTATGTTTTTCAATGATTGCCTCTGTCTTATCAGCTGTCGTCTGTTGGTGACAAATTGTACCAAAACCAATCTAAGCCGTACTTATGTATAGCTTTAACATGTACCCCGGGCCTCATGAAACTTTATATGCACCTCTATGGACTCTATGCAGCATTCGATATGTCTGTTCATATTTACCTGTTTACTTCCTTTAGCCACTTGACCATCAAGTTGTCCTGTGAATACATTTTGTACGTGCATTTTTAATTGATTATATTAGATTAGTCGGAATAAAAACAATGATCTCAGCGCACATGTTTCTTAACAAAGCCAGACACGAGTCTATTGGCCGGTGTAATCACGAGAGTGGATCGGAAGGATCGTGCTGACCATTGTGGCCTTATCTTTGGGACTGGGTCTGCAAGAGCTGGCTATTGTCCCGGAAACAGAAAAGAAAACAAAGCTAGGGTTTTTTGGGTTATAGGTCTACTGAAGACTTCTTATGTTTTTTTCTAAATAATTGAGGTAAATAAATTCCTTATAAATAATATAAATATTAGCCAACTCTTGTGCTCGAAACGAAACTACAACAAATTGCTCTTCGATAACCAAGCTTCATATATTGCATATTTAGGGACAGCTTGTTTAGGCTTGCTCTGTTTCGTAATATTTAGTAGGTCTTGTAGCCTATATTGTGTGTGTATGTTTTGTACAGTCCTATATCGGCTTAATATTATTGGCCATAAGGTACAAATCCAGTGTTCGTCCAGTGCCAGATGCTATTTTTTCGGTGTCACCCAATAGAAT
Organism: Clupea harengus; assembly: GCF_900700415.2. Taxonomy (NCBI): domain Eukaryota; kingdom Metazoa; phylum Chordata; class Actinopteri; order Clupeiformes; family Clupeidae; genus Clupea; species Clupea harengus. The sequence continues at coordinate 29,896,177 of NC_045152.1, read as the reverse complement.
GCCTTTGGAGGAGGAGTTTCAAAACAATGACTTCACATAAGACAATATATAAGACCCCCGTCTCACCGAACAATTACATTTTATTGTCTAGTTCAGCAACGACCAGACGTTAAAGATGAGCCTTACAGCTAAGGACAAAGCACTGGTGAAATCTTTCTTCACCAAAATCGCACCGAAGGCGGAGGACATCGGTAATGAGGCGCTGTCCAGGTAGGCCTACAAACTTCCTTTTCTAGTGGCATTACTCGCCCAGCAACAGCGAAAGTAGTATTACGTATTCACGTATTTTTCCCTCCATTTATTTTCAGGACCCTCTTCGTCTTTCCCCAGACGAAGACCTACTTCTCCCACTGGAAAGACGTGAGCCCCGGGTCTGCCGCTATCCGTAAGCATGGATTGACTGTCATGACAGGCTATATGGATGCTGTTGAGAAAATAGATGATATCGCGAACGGCCTTCTCACCCTGAGCGAGCTGCATGCCTTCACGCTGCGTGTGGATCCTGCCAACTTCAAGGTGTGTGACCAACAGTGTGGACTATGTTTTGTTTTAGTATAGCATTTGGAGTAGGTTACTCTAAAATTGTATTAAAATAGTATTTATTGTTACACTTGGTCTCTATTGTTCGAAGCTTGACTGTTCTCTCCCCTGTACGTCGCTTAGGACAAAGGCGTCTGCTAAATGACTAAATATAAATGTAAATGTAAAATTGGAATGAAGTCTCAAAACTCACTTGAATCATTCTACCTTTTTGACAGATCATAACCCACAATGTGCTTGTGGTGATGGCAATGTTTTATCCCGAGGACTTCACCCCCGAAGTGCATGTGGCTTGTGACAAGTTCTTTGGCAAAGTTAACCTGGCTTTGTCCGAGAAGTACCGTTAAAGCAGTCTCAACTGCTTCAATCGAGCCTGTCTTGGGTTGGACTTAATCTGAGCGTTCAATAAATCAATGCAAGAAGTCAGATCATGTGTCATGTATTTTATTTTTATCGGGTGTATCTCTAACTTTGTGTGCTAAAATTCACTGGGTTTCACACAAATAACAATAAAGAGGACCCTCAGTACAGAACTGCTTTAACTGCGCACCAGGGACTTTAAAAAGCAAATAGCTGCACTCAAAAAACTAAACACAGGCATGTGTTTCATTACCAAAATAGAAATATGTTTGTATAACATGAATGTATTGCGTTTATGTTTGTTACATGGTTCGTTCTTGTTTGTTTAATGTCAAGCAACAAAAAATAACTAAATCAATATTGATCCAAGGAACATGATTTACTTTGGATCAATGTAGTGCTACTGCATGCTCCATACTCCCAGATCCAGGAAACTCAAATGGCTTGTGCCCAGCACACAGTACTTGCCTGCCTCAATCATCTCTGTCACACTAGTATGCAGCAGATCATCTACTGTGATTTTAAGGTCAAATTGTTGCATAATCTTACTTTAACTACACAAACCGGTCACTCAGGAGGATATGAGCCACAGCTTCCCCCTCCTGTTAGCATAGCCATGGGAGTGATGGCTATAGATCATACATTGAGTGATTATTATATGAAAGTTAAAATTGTTAGCAGATCTTTGTATGGGTTTTCAGGAATCATCAGTTTAATAGAACTTATTTGTTTTCCTCTTTTCTTTATCAAAACTACATCTTAAAATAGAGTTGTCTCTTTTCCCTATAGGTGCACACCTCTGTACATTACATGGTAAGTTTAAACTCTTGCATATAAACCCCTATGTTTTAATGATGTTACTGAAATGCATTGGTAACTCCAGTGTGCTGATAACGTACAATCCTTGACTACTGTGTTTCATTTTTCTTTCAGTGACGTGTGTGTGTGTGTGGCAGTGCTGACTTTGTGACTCCAATGAGAGTTTTAGATACACATTACAAACGACATCATTATTATGTATGCAGCCAACATTATCTCTATAGTCATTTAAATAGCCCACGTAGCATAGTATACTAGTATAGTATGTGTATAGTGGGCTTAAAACCCACATATACAGATCTCATTCATCTCATAGCAGTCAGCTACAGCCAGCTATTCCAGCAGTTACTTTTAAATGTGAGCAAGTAAATGCAAGCTCATCTGGCTTTTCCCCTCCAGAATGACACCATACATACCAGACGAGCATCAGTCATTAAGTCCTTGTGCACCTAACTGAATGAAGACCATGAGAAACCTGTACAGGAATACATGGTGAGTTAGAAAATACAGCAAGTTTCCAAATCCAATACATACTATGGTTGTTTCTCATCTGCTAATTTGGGGGATGAAGACTTGTTATTTGGTATGCATGTGTATTACTATAGTATGTATACATTAGAATGTATGCATTTCAATTTTCTTTCATTCCACTTATTTCATTTATTCATAAATACATTTAGGGGGTTTTCCAAAACGCATATTTTCATCCATTTCGTCTTGCCTCCAGTCTCTTGTTGCAGTGTTTCATTCACTCTCACATTGTAGTTTTTGTTAAGGGGCCTTTTGTTGTACTTTGTCCCACAGAATACAGACACTGAGGCCAACAGAATCATAGAGCAAACTATGATGGGGTGTATGTCATGCAGAAGGAACGGGCACAGCCTGAGGATGACCCAGATGACATTGGTGTCCGAATTGAAGGCGTGGAAGTCCTAAGTGGTTTGGATTCATATTGAACCTGAGATACCTATACTGAAATGCACGTTTGCAGAAGATCTGTCTAAATCTGGATGGGCAACGACTGTCAACCAAGTGGCATGGTTAAGTTGCGTTCATTCAACAAATCATTTTTTTTTTGAGTGTGTGACGTTATTTAAGTTTTATATTGAATTACCCTATAAAATAATATGAATTGAGGTTGGAGCCTGCAGAAGTGTGGAGTGTAGGAAGTGGCGAGCCACACACAACTGAATTAGCCACACACAGGCAATTTCCATGCAGACTACTGTTCAGACAAGAACAGACCTTGATTGATACTTGAGCAGTGGTTCAGAGTCGCCAAGACTTTAAGAGTTAATTTGTAAATACAATTGATTCCATCATGACGGATTCCTGTCCTGCTTCGGAAGTGCTATGTTCGAATATGGGGAGGAAATTTGCATGCGAGTAACAGCGACATGAATGTTGTTCAGCACTTTCTATCATTCGCCCCGCTATGGCCTGATATTTTTGGGGAATGACTGATAAAGAAAGTTCCTTTGTTTCTCGGGCGTTTTTTTCTCCCTAGGCCTAGGTGAAAACCAAATGGAAATGTGTATGTGTATATTTTCTTATGTGTATTGTGTATATAATAAGAGGCGATCCATTATGAATAATCTCAGAATAACTAATTTTATGCCAGGTGTGAACTGACGTACTCAGAGCTGTCTACTTGTGATCGGACCACCCAAGACGCATGTCAATGCCAGGTGTGCACAGCCTATTAGACAGCTTCGGGCTTTCTGATTTGTGGCGTGCAATATGTCAGAATGTTGAGCTCCTTTAGCTAAGCGTCATCCGTGATGTTTGTGATATTACATTTATTCGTTTAACACAAACCTGCCTATAGTTCCCACATAACAGCAGATAGGCTTTGCGTTTTTAACATAGGCATTGTGTATGTTTTCTAAGTATTGAGCTCCGACAGTTAACAATGTACTAAATTTGCACATTCAGAGGTGGAACGTTTTAATATCCCCATCAGGATTGTATGGACAGTTCGTCTACAAATGGCCATGCATGCGGAGAAAATGAGAATACTCTGGTTTATACCCCGGATGCAGTTCTCTCCTTGGTCGTCTGAATATGGTAAGTGGGTAAATACGCGATTCTTTCCTTCAAAGCTTTGCTTGCGCCACTCTAGGTTGTAACGCAGATGGTTCAATTAATGGCGCCCTCTCCGTCATCTTGCAAAAACCACCTCAGATCAGCTCACCATCCTATCCTGTTCTAACAGGTCATCCTATGGAAAGATACTTACCATCTATAATATTCAGACACTTAAATTGGTTAGCTCGTTGCAATGGTGCAGTATATGTATCCCCTTCAAATGCGTAAAGATGGTGTCTTAAATAAAAGCAGAATTTAAGAGTTTTAGTAATTTCTAATTAGTCCAAAAGCACGATATATAAATCGAACGTTCTGGTTTCGAAGGACACCAGTGTGCCATTATCTAGTTGACGCAGCAGTGGTTCCACCCTAAACATGTCGCTCATTTGATAACCAAAGGCTTACAGTCTGCTACGCCTTTTTATATTCGTGGCTAATAATTGCGGTGAACGCTGATAAAGAAAATCATTTTTTTTATTGCTTATGCGTGTCTATGATTTACTGCGTATAGCTAATCAGCGATATGGTATGCCTCAAGAAACCCTGCATTTTATTTCAAAGACGCAGTATCCTCACGTTTGTCCTACATTTTAAAATTTAAATAGGATTCATATGGATGACAGCATTTTCTTGTGAGTGTCCTCAAGTGACTTATCCTCAAGTGACGCATGCCCTGATTTAATGTATAGATAAAGACTTCAAAAACACCGCAATATTGTACAGTGTTGGGTTTTGTGGTTTTGCTTTAGAGATTGCCTACAAAATAAAATCGACTGCATCTTGTTCGTGTGTTTTACTGTCTTTTTTTACTGGCTTTTATAAGTTTTTACGGCACCAGGGCTTGCATGCATTATGTTTGTATGACATATTCCAACTGTTGGCCAGATATAAAGTTGGCATGAAGCCCGGTGAGAGGTGGGTCTTGAGTGTGTGGTGGTTCCACAAAGTCATTCGACGTGGTCTATAAAAGGACGAATCGTTGCCTAGACATCTCACTGGACTTTGTAGATCCTTCCTCCAGAAAAGAAACAACATGAGTCTTACAGCCAAAGACAAGTCCACTGTCAAGGCCTTTTGGGCCAAGATCGCCAGTAAAGCTGACGCCGTTGGGGGCGATGCCTTGTCCAGGTAATTGCTTCTTTCTGATTTTAAAAGACACGCGTAATGTATGTGTGCGCGTGCTAAATTTTTCTAACCAATATTTGACTGGACAGGTTGCTGGTGGTCTACCCTCAGACCAAGACTTACTTCTCCCACTGGAGTGACATCACTCCCGGCTCTGCCCCTGTGATGAAGCATGGCAGGACTATCATGGGTGGCGTTGCCACGGCCGTCGGTGTGATCGATGACCTTATTGGAGGACTGCTTACACTCAGTGAATTGCACGCTTTCAAGCTGCGTATTGATCCAGCCAACTTCAAGGTATACAAAAACGGATTATATGGCATATATTAAGGGTGAAAGATGTAATTGTCCAATGCAGTTTGCTTCAGCTAAGTTAACCTAAAAATATTCAAGAAATAAAACAATATGGGAACATGAGATAAACTTAACTTCACAGCTGAGATGATGACGAGGTCTGGAATTGCTGAATAAAGATGAATTATAGCATTTTGATAGAATTTTCTTGATATGAAAATGTATGTTGTGATTTCGGTATAATTTGGCAGTAGCAGTAACAATAACATCTCAATGTTCGATTCTTTTTTCTCCCAGCTCCTGTCTCACTGCCTGCTCGTGGAGTTCGCCATCATGTTCCCCGCTGAGTTTACCCCAGAAGTTCATGTGTCCATGGACAAGTTCTTCGCCGCTTTGGGGTTGGCCTTGGCCGAGAAATACCGATAAATCGGCTGCCCAGCTCATAAACAGAAGTTTGAACTGTCTGTTGAAATAATAAAATGAATGATAGCAATGTTACCTCACGTGGTTGTGTCTTTACTTTGCATTCATTATAGCCATTTGTATGCAGGCTTAGAACTTCAATGGAAGTGTCCAGAAGTACTTTTTCTGAAAAAAATATATTCACATCAGTGTTGTATGAATGATTTGGGGGTAATTTGTTAGAGGTCTTGTCGGTTCACATTCTATAATATTCGGAAGATCAGACGCTCTCACACAACATGCTACACAATGTCTTGTGCAGGCCCTGTTCATTTCTAAACTTGACTCTTGCAACGCAATTTTAACTGGCCTGCCTGCATTTGCAGTGAGACCATTGCAAACTATTCAAAATGGGGCAGCGCATTTGGTCTTTGACCAGCCGAAGAGGACACATGTAACTCCTCTGCTGGTCATCCTTCACTGGCTCCCTGTGGCTGTAAGAATAAAATCCCTCGTTCTCACCTGCCACTGGATCGGTACCAGCCTATTTAAATGCTATGGTTCCCCCTCTCGACCGCTTCGCTCTTGTGATGAGCGTCTGTTGTCTTTGCTTTCACTCAGCAGCAAGACATTGCAGTCAAGACTCTTTTGGATCGTGGTACCTCGGTAGGGGAATGACCTACCTAGTGCTGTCCATTTCAGCAACAGCTTTGGTACATTAAAAAAGCAGTTAAAAACTCACCTTTCTAAAACTACATATGTTTAATTAGTCTTCGGTATTGATTTGTGGAAGTGATAGTTTATAAATACAATCATATTTGTGGAATTATTATTATTAGTAGTAGTAGTATTACGTTATTATTATAAGTATTATTATTTTTAATAATAACAAAGTTACTGTTATTATGGTTATTCTAATATTATTCTGATAACAATACGCATACAATATTATTATTAATAATAATAAGCCGGATAAAAATAATAGTTATAACCATAATAAGTGCTGTTTTTCGTAAGATTGTTTCTTTAATTACATTTCATGATGCTTATTACTTATATGTTTTATTATTTCACTGTTATTATTTGATCTAATATTTTGTGAGTCACGTTGGACAAAGACGTCTCTAAATACAGATGATTGCTTATCAGCAGGGAGGCATTCTCGACAAGGTATGACCTTGGCAATTTCTCATTAATTAACACTGTCAAATTGTATTTTATTGGCAAGAAGTAATCCGAAATACAACTGATGTTTTCGAGCTATGTCACATTACACCAGTTATATTATAATATTAGCTTTCTATCTTTTTATGTATTCATTCTACTGTCAGGCGTAAATTGTTCACAAAAATATATTTACTTTACCTATATTTTCAATTAAATGGCAAAGGAATTGAATTTATAAAAAAAAAAGCTTAGGAACACTGATGTTTTACAAAGTTCGACAGAATCGCTGGCTAGATTCCCTACAAGGCATTTCAGGACCCTGGCCAGTTACCTCGCCAAGTAGACTATGCTTCTCCTCGCTCGGAACTTTTTGAGATGGGTGAAGTCTTGAAACCTTCTTTGTGCAGATACATAAACTTGACAAAACTGATCAAAACTGTTTTTCAGATTATGGAACACTAACCCATCGTCGCAAAATAAGTCCCCATAGCACTGGTGTGATGTTATTTCGTTAAAAGAGTGTATGTCCATAGGAGGTATTGTGATTAGACTTTCCTGTTAAATAAGTCGTCATTTATTTTGCAACAACAATTTCAAAACGTTGTTGAATTGTTGTAGTGGTAATTCTATTACTCGCCCAAAACGGGTTTAAACGGGTTCCGACTCCGATATGCTACTGTTTCTCTAAACAGGTGTCTTCACTCTTTAAGTATGTTTTGTGTTTTCCCATGATGACAACAGAATAACAGAGACAACAACTTGAAATCATTTGCCGACACTTTTATTTGTTAAACGTCGTGTAAACGTTTTCGAAGACACAGAAAGCATTAGATGGTGGTCTGCTTTCGTCTGAGGTGTAGTCTCTAGTGGTACTGTCTGCCGAGGGAGGAGACGACGACAGCCAGGAACTTCTGAAATGCGGCCTGGACATCGGCGGTGAACGCAGCTCCCATTTGTGCGGCAACAACAATGGTCAGGCAGTCAGCCAACAGCTATAGGAGAGGACAGAGACATAATTAGGATCATTATATGATCTTTGTGTAGTTAACGATCCTACCTGGATTGCCAAGCTTAATAATGACTGATATGTCTGTTTTTTATATGGAACATCAACTTGAATATTTCGAACATCAAAAGTTAAACAACTTCAAATGACACGCAGCAACAAACGTACCCTGAAGTTGTCGGGATCCACGTGCAGTTTCTCGGAGTGCAGCACGCTGAGCTCTGCATATGTGCCTCTGATGTCGTCCATGTTCTTCAAGGCTCTGTCCAGTCCGTGCAGCACCACTTTGCCGTGAGCGGCGACCATTGGGTTCCCCATGATGGCAGCGGCATTGTACAAGTTGCCGAAGTTGCCAAAGTACCGCTGCGTCCATGGGTACACGACAAGACACCTGGTGGGAAGAATGAATGTGGTTGAAATAGAATTATAAACGTGTAAAATGAAGACATCAGATTACAACAAGCAAAACTAAATGTGTTCATGTATCTGACAGGACCGGATATTACCTGGCGAGGGATTTGGGGCCAACGGTATCGTAGTCCATCTTTGAAAAGATGTCCAGAATGGTGCTGCGTTCGAAATCAGTCCAATCAACCATGTTGACGAGTATTGCGACTTTTGCAGGATCTAGAAGTGAGAATAACCAGACCTGTGTGTGAGACGTGCGTTTGCAAGTCTTTTAAATACATCAGATTACCACTCCCAACTGCAAATGATTGGGTGTTATGTGTGTGGGCTGGTTTTTGGCATAGACCGCAGATGTCGCATTGATATGAACCGCTTCCAAATATGCACAGAACATAAGCATAGAAGGCGTGTATTGTCTGATTAAACAACCAAAGTCTATCAGCAATAGAAACATTTCAGAATTCTACTACACTTTGCACTCGAGTGAAAGACTGCATGACACAACATTCATTTCACGCAGCCCATCTCACACATATGCTTTATCAAGTAGAAAATATTAATGTTAAGCAACAATTACCAGTCACAAATAGAATGCACCTTATAAAGTAGTAATGTTTGTGCGGTACTGGAGGATTACTTACTGTATAGATATCAAATAAATGATTGTTTTACTTGCTAGGCCTACATAACAAGGCGGCTCTGTTATCACAATATTTTACTACACTAAATTTGATATTGAAACAAAAACAATTCCTGACCTTGAATCAGAAATGAAGACGCTGATCAAATCCTTTCAATTAACCGAACTGTTGGACGGTCCTGACTGCAGTGGTCATATAGGAAGATATTTACCAACAGAAACATAACTGTCTTGCAGTTAACATAATTCTGGGGGTTAAATCAGAAATGCATAGCTCTTGACGGACTCATCACGAAAGTTAAAATTCAGAGAAGCATTGTCCTTCTGGGTGAATATTTCGACAGTTGGCCGGACTGACTGAAAGACTGGTAACCTACAATTGTTGGATGGGGGGGGGGGGGGTCATTTTTACTTAGTGTCTGTCACATTCCAAACATAGTCTTTTGAATTACAGATCCTTTGTTCTGTTTGTCACTGGTGTCACTGCACTTTCACTACGTGCTACACTGACAAATGCACTTCACTGTGGCATGAACAGTTACAACACGAAAGATGATATGATGGGGAACCTTCAAAAATGTTTGGTGTTGCAGTTATGGTGGTCTTCTGGCGCCTCCTACTGTTCATTTATGGTAGAGGAGAAGAATAAACAGACCAACGCACTGTCCAACCAATCGACAGCAGATGGCGCTCAATCTCTTAAAAAAATTAATAATTCACCTACACATTCCACTTTGTGGTCGACTTTTGTGTTTGTGGGAAAAAATGTCAATACTTTCCGACTCTCTTCTAAAGTGCTTTCTGTATGGGAGATGGAAGCAATCATTATAATTTGATTAAACTTTAGATTTGGCAATAGGCTGCCGTTTTTTTCTTACTGCCCTTAAAACCTGCTTTGAATAGGCCTAATACACATTGCCATTGCAATTTACGGCCTAAAAGTCAGACTTAATGGAAAGACAAAAAGAGAATAGGCACTTTGGATCATGGAATTCAATGTTATGTTTCACTAACTGTTTAAACCAGTTGATTCGTTAGACAGAAATAAACGAAATAATTGTCACTTAATCTATGTTCCTCTGAAATGACCTGCAAAACAAACACAATTTGTAGTGAATAACTTTAACACCAGGTGGCGGTTGGAGTTTAAGTCTAACAGCTGCATGAACAGGCAAGTTCTGTAATAAAGGCTGACAAAACAACTGCTTCATGCAGGCATGATGTATGCATGCATAGACCGATATATAACGCATAGTTCTGAGGAACGTTTATAATGTTTATGTTTATAATGTTTATGTTTATAATGTTATAATGTTTGTATTGAAGTGGGACAATTAGCTCATTTCTCAAAGGTGTGATCACAGAGTGTGCATCTGTGAGAATGCAAGCTACGGACATTCCACCAATTCTCTTTCATTTTTCCAGTGAATGTGCATCTAGTTACTCATTTGTGCATGTGTGATTAATTCCTTGGACACATTCACACCGCGTGCCTTTCCATGAGGTCTCTCTCACACGTGCAGGCACAACGGAACTTTCCAGTCTCTCGAGTGTAGTTCACTAACTGGCCTCTGAGAAGCACTCTTTCGAAATGCCCATACTTACATATCTACGATGTTCACAAGTTGTCATCACAAGTAGGCCTATGTGTTCTGTAATTGGGGGAAGCAAATAGCATGGTGCCCGTTTGCATCTAAGTAGCATGTAAAGCCCCATTACGTGAGAATTGGAATTTTTTGTTACTGAGCTCCTCCTACAGTTTCGGAGTGTAGCTCACTTTTAATCCGCTGTCTAAATACAAATGGCCCTTTGAGACCCCCTCATAGACAGTGTACACATGTTTTTGTTGACAAGCTGATATTGAATATGGAACTGGCAAAGACAAAGGCAGAAGTGAGATGCATGTAGATTGACAAGATTAATATCACATGATTTCACACAAATATGACTGCATAGTTTTATTTATTGTGACATCGGAGATGAGCGCTAACATGACCAAAGAACAAAAAAAAAGAATGACATTTTAATTTAGCTGAAATACTGCTCATGAAATGTCAGACCATATACATTGTTTTCAAAGCATTTGAATGTGGAGTATGTGTAATCTAATAAAAGTGGTTGGCGACGTGCTTAATATACTTTGGACAGTGTAATTTGTTACAAGCTTGCTGAAGTAGGTTGCAAACTTACCAGGCCTACTGGTGTGAGATTTACATTTACATTTATTCATTTAGCAGAAGCTTTTGTCCAAAGCGACGTACAAGGGAGAGAATAGTCAAGCTACGAGAAATAGAACCTGGTGTAACAATAAATACTACTTTACATAAGAAATATAACAAAATGAAATAAAAAAAATTAAAATAAGTGCAGAAATGTAACTGCTGTAATTGCAAGTTACGCACTAGTCGAAGTGCCAGTTAGGACGGGAGGTGCTCTCTGAAGAGTTGGGTCTTCAAAAGCTTCTTAAAGGTAGAGAGGGACGCCCCTGCTCTGGTAGTGCTGGGTAGTTCATTTCACCAACGTGGAACTACAAATGAGAATAGTCTGGACTGCCGTACTTGCACAGATGGCAGTGCCAAACGACGCTCACTAGAAGAGCGCAGCATCCTGGGTGTAACATTTGCCCTTACAAGAGCATTTAGGTAGGTGGGAGCAGAACCATCAAGCACTCTGTAGGCAAGCATAAGTGACTTGAACTTAATGCGAGCAGCTACAGGCAGCCAGTGGAGGTCAATGAGTAGCGGGGTGACGTGTGCCCTTTTCGGTTGGTTGAACCATAGACATGTATATATGTCTCTGGGTTGAACACCAGACGCGCCGCCGCGTTCTGGATCATTTGTAGTGGTTTCACCACGCAAGCCGGCAGGCCCGTTAGGAGGGCGTTGCAGTAATCAAGACGGGAACTCACCAAGGTTTGCACCAGCACCTGGGTGGCATACTGGGTTAGGTACGGCCTGATTTTGCGGATCTTGAATAGCGCAAAGCGGCAGGACCTAGAGACAGAGGCAATGTGGTCCGTGAAAGTCAGTTGGTCCTCAATAATGACCCCGAGGTTTCTGATGATGGACTCAGACTGATCAAACTTTTTGATGTGAGATGAATTTATTTGGATGCTAGCCTGAGACAGTACTGAGGTTGATGACTTGACAGACATGACACCAATAAGGCTACAGCCTATATTGAATTCCTACATGATTAACATTGGCAGGGATGATGAAAACTAGCTAGTCAACAACTTTCCTAACTTTGGTACCCCAAAGTTTCATAGTGTAATACCAGTCGCACCAGTCAGTGTACCACCAAAATTGTTTTGAAGCTGTTATCTTAAGTGAAAATTGTTTTAATTCATAGCTTTTACTCAGTACACAATTGTATTACATGTAATATGATATTTTACTTTATCTTCATTAATCACAGTTTAGTAATAGAAAAACAGTCCGATGATTTTGAATATAAACCTGAAATGCATACTTTAGTCACACACATAAGACATTGCTCACACACACACACACACACACACACAGTTGAACACGACCAAGGTTAGAGCAGCACGGCCTGATAGAGCGTGGTACACCATCACCTCCCGAGATGAACGGGTGTCATAAACATAAATAATATAAAATAATCAAATAAATCATATTGTCATTTCCTGTCTTGCTGACATTTCTGCCTATGCTTTTTAGCAAGACAACATACACCATGACAGATTGCCCAGGTCTTCTACTCGGGATCCCAATGTATTCTTGCAAATGAATCAAAGCACGTCCTATAACAATATGACCAATATGTCCACAGCAAGCACTTTTAGAAAACAATAGTAGACAAATAAAACAGGCTATATAGGCAAATTAAACTGAATTGGGCATTTTAACACAGCATCCAACTCTGCTACACCCAGATGTGGACTGGCCAACTGTCCGTTCTGGAAAATTCCAGAATGGCCAAAGTCCACTATAGTCGTTAGTTCAAGACAGCTCTCAGACTAGCCTAGACTCCATTCTGTCCATAGACTGTAGATTCCGCTTTCATGAGCCTCTTTCATATTATAGTTACTTAATGTTGCCTCAGTGTGACTTTTCTTGATAGGTGCGTGCAGCAGCCTAAAACCCGTGGTCTGGTATGGAGCTGTTTCCTCTCACGCAGGTGCAAAACGTATACGTGCTGATTGGCCTTTGTTGTAGTCTTTGCGATGTGTTCACGGGCTTAATTGTTTTCTACGTTTTCATATGAATTCCTGAACCTCAAGTGTAATGAGGTCTAGTGTAGGATAGGGCTACTGACAATACAAATGTACATTTTAGAATTTAAATTCAAACTGCCTATTATTGTGAAAGATGAGTAAAGCACTGGATATGTGGCATTGTATTTAAAGTTGATACCATCCTGCAACAAGTTGTGTTTCTGCAATTTGGTTGTTGTTGGCCTATTTGGGACAAAAAGTCCGGGGCGATTTTCCAGTTACAGTCCTCCTCTGGTTCCACTACCATGTACCCCAGTGGTGGACAGGGATAGTCGCTGGAATATGATACGTCATATTATTTTTTAAATAACATTTATTACGTGGCCATTTTGATCCCAACTATGAGGATCTCAAAATATTCCATTTCCCTTTTGAAAAAGTTGGGTGGACTCAAATAAAAACGTCCATTAGATGTTCATTTAAATACACAATTAGCTGAGTCTGGAAAGCATGTAGGCTATGTGTTATTTATTTAAAAACGTAGAAAAGAACAAGACTCCAAACAAGACATTTACATGCCAGTTTGACTACTCGGAGTGGATCAAACACAGACTTATCTGATCACTTTTGTTTGCATTCACAGTGGTGCAGCATTGCATTAAAATGGAATCTCCTTTTGAGACGTAATTTGGATAACTGATTGAAAAGTGTTCTGATAGCCTACATTCATCAAGGATAAACGAAAAGTGACACAATGATTCTGTTTTTGTTTATTTAATATTTATTACACTCTGTGCTTAGAGAGAGTATCTCGGGGCACTAATTGGTGCGCAACTCATTGCAATTTAGCGGTACTTCTCAGCCAGAGCCAGGATCAGATTCTGGAGGAACTTGTCCACAGACACCTGAACATCAGGGGTGAAGTCTGCTGGGAACAGCATGCCAATGGTAACGATGAGGCAGTGAGCGAAGATCTGCAAAAGATAATGACAGCATTTTAATGCAGATGGATGGAACAATATATTCAGACACAGTAATCGCTATTGATAGCTGTGGTGGTTTTACTTATGTTGCTTACCTTGAAGTTAGAGGGATCCACCCGGAGCTTGAAAGCATGCAGCTCGCTGAGAGGACCGAGACCTCCGATAAGATCATCCATCATGCCGACTGCATTACCGACAGCTCCCATGATGGTCTTTCCATGCTTCTTAACTGGGGCAGAGCCAGGGCTCACATCAGCCCAGTGGGAGAAGTAGGTCTTAGTCTGAGGGTAGACAACCAGCATTCTGGAGAAAATGAAAATAGCTATTACGAATTTGCTTCAATATAATGCATTTTGTATTTTAAACACTGATGCAATATACATACCTTATATTAACAACCATTTTAATGTATTTGTTATGGTGAACGAATAGCTTCTCGGTTTGCATTCAGATGCATATTTTTTTTTTAAATGTCAGCTTTTGCTTTAAGCCAGTTCTTTACCTGCCAAGGGCCTCTGCTCCGATCTCATCCGCCTTTCCTGAGATCTTACCCCAAATGGCTTTCACGGCGGCCTTGTCCTTTGCAGAGAGACTCATGATTGCGTCTTTTTAATGTTTCTCAGCTTTCAGTTAAGCCTCTTCGGAAAAAAAGATCTTGCACGAAAATGAAAACGTTAGGTTGTATTTATACTGGCATAAGATACGGGCACACCCATGAATCACATCCAAACCACTCCTCTGGTGTGCGTGACTGCCTGGACACACCTATTTGTTTTGCGTCACTTGTGATATTCGGCCAATTTATTGCTGCTTTAATTGTCTGATAACAAAATTATGCGTTTTGGTGTTTCGATAAGTTTCCAGAGTGTGGTATTCTGTGCAATGTGCCAAGCATAGTCAATTCTACCCACTAAACATATAAAACTGTTATTTTTACACTCAGCCGATATTGTTTTAGTGAGATTATGTATAACAACATGTGGTTTTCACCCTTTCTGTATTTTATTTTCAGATGCATGTTTATCCGGTAGAACCATGCTTTATATATTCTGTATTTATATAGCGCAAAAACAATACAATTATGTCACGGTTAATACAATTATGTTACAGAGCCCAGGGCCTGAACCCTATATAATTCAGGCTGATCAGCATCTTACTTTGAAACGGTTGGATTTGAAATCGTATAGTAAATGAATGCATTGTCATGTTTTGATAGACCAATTACTGTGCAATGATGAACATTTTCTCGGTCGTGGTGGTGAATATTTAGGTAACAATTACATTGTGCATTGAAAAATGTGTTCAGGTTAGGCCCCTGGCATATGCGATATATATGTGTAGGGGTGATACAAGTATAACGTTCTTATGGTAGAGTTGTTATGATTCTGCTTTTGGCTGCTTGCTTTCATTAATTTCTTGTTCGTTTGGATAAACATGTTTTTGCTATGTATAAAGGTTCGTGGGGGAAAAAAGCTTATTCATGTTTGATATCTTTCCAAGACAAGGATATTTGGCCCACATCCCATCTAGGGTAAGGTCACGTCGGTCAGTTTTCCTTGCAACAGAAAACCAATCAAATTCATTTCAGCGTTTGAGGCGGAGTCAGAGATCTTTATTAAATGCGCACCTCAAACATTCTAATTCACAAGTGTTCCTCGTCTAAGAGCTTTACGCACGAACCTTAAGAAACCCAAAGACGTCATTATGGTTGACTGGACAGATGCTGAGCGCAGTGCCATTCAGGGCCTGTGGGGAAAGATCAACGTCGATGAGATCGGACCCCAAGCCCTGGCCAGGTAGATTATTTATTCTCTTCTCGTCCCTGCATAATTTGTATTTGTTTTTCGTTAAAATGATATAACGCGTGTCCTTTTTCTCTTCACTCAGGCTCCTGATCGTGTCCCCTTGGACTCAGAGACATTTCAGTACCTTTGGTAACCTGTCAAATGCCGCCGCCATCATGGGTAACGCCAAGGTGGCCCAGCACGGGAAGACCGTGATGGGTGGGCTGGACAGAGCCGTGAAGAACCTGGATGACATCAAGAACACCTACAGTGCACTGAGTGTGATGCACTCCGAGAAACTGCACGTGGATCCCGATAACTTCAAGGTAAGTTTACATGAAGAATTCTTCAAAACGACTTATGTTGGTAGCGATGACATACTTCATTGAAACTTAAATTGTTCTTTATTTGTTGGTTTTCACAGAACCTGGCTGACTGCATCACCGTGTGTGTGGCCATGAAGTTCGGCCCCTCTGTCTTCACCCCCGATGCCCAAGAGGCCTGGCAGAAGTTCCTGTCTGTTGTTGTCTCTGCTCTCGGCAGACAGTACCACTAGATCAACTCCCAACGAGCCGAAGAGCAATTCAACATGAACAGGATTTCACAGCACAGATTATTCGTGTACAAATGATGTTCTGTCAAGTGAAGTCAATAAAAATATTGAAATTAATTTAAAAAGCAGATTTGGTGTCGTGTTTTTAATGTCGTATAGGGTGTTGTTCTCAAGTCCGAATGCAGCGAGAAAGGGGCAATAAAATATCCCCTGCCTCAAGGCACCTTTACTGAAATATTTCCAAATGAGTCGTTGGAACTCCAAGAGATGTGAGGCAAAATTCCTGTGAGGGTTATCCCGTCTGATTTATAATAATTTTTTTAAGATTTATTTTTGGGCTTTTTATGCCTTTATTTGGAGAGGGCAGTGGAGTTATGACAGGAACAGGGAGAGGATTGGGAAATGACATCAGGCCAGACTTCAACCTGTATCGCCGCGGGCAATGAAGCCCATAATATTCGGGCTTTAGTTGATCTCTCTTTTGACTTGGAGTCAAAAGAGAAAACACAAGCTGCGCGTGCACCGCCTAGCCAAATCCTGAACCTGTATCCCGCTGATATGCTGTTTGAAGAGATGCTGAGCTGGATGCCTTACATGAGAAGTGATATAGGCTGGTCGAGGTCGAGGAAAACTGAGAGGAATGTTCCATCTACCTTCATTGAGGGAAGGAATATTGCAGCTTGTTTCCCTCTCGGGTTTGGTAAGTTTTCGTCACTGTCTTTGCATTGCAAAACCGCCAGGCGCATACTGGTTATTCCGTTCGGCCGTGTTTTCCACTTAATTGGTGAAGGGGCATAAGCTTGATTGTCCACACCTGGGGAGGTGAAGGGTGAGTGAAGAGGTACTGTTCAGCAAGTGCTTCAGCTGGGTGGCTCTGCTGCCCTTTCAGCAAAGCGCTTGCTTATTATTTTGTTTTTGTTTATTGTGTTGGGTGGTTATCATGGGTGGGGGTACGCTTCGGAGTTAGGCAGTGGACTATATCTGTGGTTTCATAGGTAAAGATTGAGAGTTGCTCAATACCTTAGAACCAGTGACACTGAGTTTGTGGAAAGCCCTTTATAGTGTATGAGCATGGAGCTCTTAAGAAACTATTGGCTTCTGATGTTTATGTGTTCATTGAAGCTATATACCTTTGGTGAGCAACTCTGATGTTTTGAGTGTTGCAGCTGTGTGTGTGTGTGTGTGTGTGTGTGTGTGTGTGTGTGTGTGCGCGCGCGGGATTTGCCCACTACGTGTATCTAGATCTGCATTTATGGTTGCCTAGATGTGAAATGTTCATGAAGTGAGTTTTGTGTGTTCGGTGACATTAAGTGTTGTGGAGATGTCCACGCCCTTATTAGTGAATCTCATGTGAATGTTATTAGCCAGGCAATAACTTTGTGGTAGTGAACCACACTAGTTGTGATTATATTGTGGGTGTGGCTTTCCAATCTTGATTGTGTGTGTGTGTGTGTGTGTGTGTGTGTGTGTGTGTGTGTGTGTGTTCGTGTTCGTGCTGCATTGAACTTTCCAGTAACTTGTTGTGGTATGAGACCACTGTGGCTGCACTGTGTGTGTGACCTTTTTGTGATGGTGAAAACTGTACACTTTTGGTTGGATTATTTGTTGCCACTGTGGTTGATTAGTAGTAACTGTGTGCGTAATCCTTTTGGTTTGTGACTGTTGTGCTCCACTTTGTGTGGGTCACTTGTTACTGGTTTTGTGTTCAAGTGTAGCAGCTTGTGTTTGAACCTCTCGTGCACGTTCATGGTAATGGCATTCATGTATGTTTGCTAGGCAAGTCTACTTAGAACTACTTGGTGAGAGCATTTAGTTCTATGGGTGTTGTTGTGTGCCTGGTTAGAGAGTGTTTTGGCCTGTGAGTGCACAAGCAAGATGTGAATTTTTAAGAGAGTATGTGACCGTAGTGCCTCAGGGTTGCCTGTTTCAGGAGGTGATTTGGCAGTTTGGAGATGCAATCAATGGCATCCGTGGCATGTGCTCTGTTTCTGTCGTTCTCTCCCTTTTTCTCTTTTGTCCTAGGTGTAGAGGGCTGAAGACTAGATGATTCAGTAGAGGGGCTTTACCTTCAGTTTTAGGGCTCCTAGAGGAACCATTTTAATGGGGGAGGTGTTTTGCCCCTCTACACCCCCACTGGCTTTGCAGTGGCAGTGCAATCGCCTTTGGGTGGTGAATGGGCATAATTAGCTCGATTGTCCCCCCCTGACAAACAGTATGGGTTTTTGGTGCTTGGCATTCACTATTTTTATCCCCTATTTTTGTATTATTGGAAATAAACCCTATTTTTGTATTCTCTGTGGTCTGTCTTCAAGTTATATTGCGGCTCACAAGCCAGCATGAACACACACACACACACACACACACACACACACAGGTCGTAACGAGCTGCAATAGACACATGGCATGTGCTTGTAAGAATGCAATTTCTCTCATTTCTGCATTCAAAATAAAAAGTTGCTTAAATCGGTAGTTTCCAAACTTTTCATGGCAGATTCCTGCCTTTGACCATGAGAAATTCTGATTACTTAGGCACTATTTTTGAAACTATAGGCTATTCATCAGCTAAACCCTTGGTCCAACTGTTTCCAGACCAACATGGCCAGACACTTTGATCACTTCTGGACCACTTGATTTCTGGTGTCCTTTTTTAGATGATAATTGAATCCACGCATGCTGATTTTTAAGCAATCCAAAGAGGACCAGTTTACTTGTATCGTAACAAGTGGCACAATTTCAGCTGCAAAGGGGTTTTCCAATTATGTACAAACCTTCAACGTGTTTGTTTGGTATTAGCTAACTTAATGCAATTGGAACACATGAGTGAAAACAAAAAATTGGCCTTTTAAATATTGCACTATAGGTTGGTTTACTGAGGAAGCAGACGTGGTTTCCATAAACGATATACAGTACATGTATTATTAAATAAATCACTAGATAAAATACAAAACAAGAATTTGTAGCTGCAGAAGAGTAGACAAGGGGCAAAGCAGATAATAGTACCAACACAGACCAAGAAACAAAATATAACCTGACCTAGGGTACCCAGCACAAGCAGATTGATATTGAAAGCAAAAACAAACAAAATCAAACAACTTTAGGCCCAGTTGCCAACGCAAGTTACATGCAGCAGCAAATTAAGAAGGATATTAGCACTAACAAAACAGCAACAATAAACAGCCAACAGAAAAGCAACCAAAAAGAGGAAACTAAATATGGTGCATGAAATCCACTAACCAAGTGAGAAAACGGCACGCACATGCCTACAATCACACACACAAATAGCAGCGGCAATAGTAGGCCAAAACTGGATTGATGGAGAGACGTTATGGCGACCCCACCACGAAGCCAGCCACCATACAGCGAAGGGGAAATTGAAGTAGGCGCTAATAGGAAGGAGGAAGAGATGAGAAGCAAAACAGCAGCGTTGTCAGCCACTACAAACAGCCCAGGCCAATTCCTACAGGAAATACACGTCTACTTGCTTCAAGCAGTGTATAGGAAGTGAGTAACTAGGGCAAACAGACGTCCATATGCAGAGAGCGAGGACACGAACATAACTGCAAGCAGTGTACAATGACCATACCCCATTCTGCCTACAAGGGCTGCTGCTAATGTGTTTGTGATTGTCTGCATGTGTGTGTCTTGTTTTGTCTGTCACTGACAACTTACTTGGTTAGTGGATTTCATGTACCATATTTAGTTTTATCTCTTTGCTTTTTAGTTTGCTATTTTGTTAGTTGCTCTGTGTTTTTTTTTTCTGTATAATCTATCTTAATTTGCTGCTGCATGTAACTTGCTTTGGCAAATGGGCCTAAATTTGCTTTCAATATCCTTCTGCTCATGTTGGGTGCCCAAGGTCATGTGGTCAATCCTCCCCCTAGTGGTGGTAGTATCTCCCTTGTGTGCTGTACCAAATTACCTGTTAGTTACTAGGTGTGTGTGAGGAGCAGGTTTGGTGTGACCTCCGGAGGTACTGCCCTCGCTACCTGATTATCTGCCCCTACTGGTTAGCCTCAGTCCGGGTTATATTTGGTGTTCTTTATGTCTGTGTCGGTACTATTGTCTGTGTTGCCCCCTTGTCTGCTCTTTCCTGCAGCTACAAATTCTTGTCTTTGTTTATTTAATAAAACCTAGATTATTTACGGAAACCACGTATCTGCCTTCTCAGTAAACAAACCTGTGTGCCCTTATTGGGCTAGTTTTATTTTTATTCTAACTATTTCCCTGGATGAAACTCCCAGGGTGGCGTAGTCGTGTGCCCTTCCTAGTCCCAGCTCTCTACTTTCACATTGTGTCAGGGAAAAGACCCTAAACTGTTAGTAGATTAAAGACACCACAAGCATAGAAGTGAACTGGACTTGTTACGCCGCGTCCGGCGGAGGGCAGCAGCTTAACCAAGCTCTCCCTATCGTCTTTGCCGACACACCAGCCTTTTATTGAACACAATGTTTACACAGTATGACAGTCAGGATTCTGGGATACACTTAGGATAAGTACAGTTTAGCTGAATTTGACTTCTGCCTAGCAACAAGACAATTTACAACCCGCTTTCTCCTTATGTCAAAAAAACATCACGTGAGGCATCTGGTTTCTCATTCTTGGCTCACTAAGTATCTTCCGAAATCCAACCTACACACATTTTACACACAACATTTTGAACAAGCCTTTTTAGTTAAAACATTCATGATAAAATATACTAATACTTTCTTTAACACATTGTCATGCCACACCTGCACCCTCTTAATCTTACATGCAGGTGACATGGTCTGCAGACACAAATTGTCACGCTTATGTGAGTTTTTGTTGTCCTTTCCACTGAATCAGAGAAGACAAATGAGACATCAATCTTTCACTTGCCATGTGTCTTAGACAAGCATGGGCAAAGCGCTCAGCACACGTTCTATCTCGCATGATGCAAGCATGTAACCATGTATACAGTTTAGGGGAAAGTATTTTCTGTATTTTTAAAATGCAAAAATACTGTCAACAAACCAAACTGTTGGGCCAGCCAGCATAACTAAACACATACAAAAAATAAAATAAATCTATAAAACTGGGCTACAGACAGCGTATGTTGTATGTCGTGAAGGAGGGTCCAGTATTGCGGCTGTCATCAGCCAATTGGGCACTGTTGTGTACCCCACCACCCTTATTATGCTTATGACTGAAAACTCCCCATGCACCAAGCCAACCAACATAACTAAACATAACTCATAACAACTAAACACATACAAAATCCCCCAAATCAATAAAACTGGGCTACAGCCAGCGTATGTTGTATCGCGTGAAGGAGGGCCTTTACGGATCCCGGGTACAGCATACGGTGCGTGTTGCGGCAGTCCCCAGCCACTTAGGCACTGTTGTGTATCCTGCCATCCTAACTAAAATCCACATGCACCATGTCAGCCAACCATAACTAAACATAACAAAACTAAAGGCTAAATAATATTCCCATACACCTACCTACCTAAATGTTCTCTCTCCCTTATAGCATGATCCAATTGCTGATGGATGTGGAAACATTGCTCCTCACCACCACTACTCCTCATCTACGCATATGGTCAGCCAAACTCTACCCACTCACTCTGTCTTTTCTTTCTCTCCTAGTCTAGACCAGGGGTTCTCAAACTTTTGCAAGCTGGGCCCCCCCAAAGCTAGTTAGGTGTAGTTGGGTACTCTAGGCAGATTTACACATGTGCCATATTCCTTCCATTTCTTGATGATGGATTTAACAGAATTCCTGGAGATGTTTAGTGCCTTGGACATTTTTTTTGTATCCTCCCCTGACTTATACTTTTCAATAACCTTTTCTCTGAGTGTTCTTTAGTCTTCATGGTGTAACGGTAGCCAGGAATACTGATTACTTAATACTGACCAGTGAATGGACCTTCCAGACACAGGTGTCGCTATACTACAATCACTTGAGACACATTCACTGCACACTGATCCCCATTTCACTAATTGTGAGACTTCTAGCACCAATTGGCTGGACCTCGGTTGAATTAGGTCGATCACTTTAAAGGGGGTGAATACTTATGCAATCACTTATTTTACATTACATATTTTTATTTTATTGGCATTACTGTGTAGAAATCTGTTTTCACTTTGACATTGAAGAGGGCTTTTTTGTGATTTTTTTTTTTTTGTCAAAAAAGCCAACTTATATTGACCATGATTGATTTATAAAAGCAATAAAAGGGAAAAACATCCAAGGGGGTGAATACTTATGCAAGGCACTGTATGTGAGCCTGCATGCTTTCTTATTTTTATAAACATCATTATTATCACCATCATTATATTATTACTATTATAATTAATGATAATCTACCAATTATTATTATTTTTATTATCATAATAATAATTAGTGTTATTATTGCTATCATTAGGCTACAATAATTATTATGGGCCTCTTGTGATTTTTTACAAAAATGTTGCAGGTCTGTCAATGTGAGACATGAACCTGCTTTGTCTTGCAAAGGTCCTCAATTCTTGGTGAAATGTTTGATAAATATAGCCTCAGGTCATCCTCGGTCTGTGCGCGGTTGCGATATTTAGCAAAGTACTCCTTAGATTAGGCTACGAATAGGCCTACTGCAAGTGCAGGAAGATAATCTATAAGTAAGGAAGGAGTGAGTCTTTAAAAAGATTGGGCCTCATTCTCGAACATTTTTCTTAAGTGTCCGTAGCTGTGCACTGATTCTTAAATTGAACGCGCATTCTCGTGCACCTGCATTTTCATACAGAAACGCCCCGCCAGCTCCTTATACGGGCATGCAACTGAAGAGATGTGTGCACAATCCACAGACTCCACAGCAACGCGAAATCAACTCCAGACTGATCAAAATCATGTCAAAGCGGTAAGCGAGCACAGGTGGATTCAACGCAGACCTAGCTTCACCAGTGCAGAGGTGGAGGTACTGTTGCAGAATGTAGATGTGTCCATTCTATTCCAATATGGCTATATCCACGCGATAGAGTTTAGTGCTTATTTATTTATTCACTTACATTTGCAGTGTTCGTGTAGTGCTTTTATTTATTTTAGGACATTACGATGCCTCGTAGAATCATGACCATATATGTAAAAATATAAATAAATATATGAATGCTCTCGTCCCACTGCACCCATCGCCACCGTACTGCCATACACTTTACTCTACCCCATACCCTATGCTAGCATTTATATGCAATATATATTATGGCCACCACCGACATGTTTTTCTGTTCCTACTCTCCTTACCCCTGTAACAGTAACCCGATGAGCACAGTGTATACGCACTAAGCTGTTTTTGTATGTATCATTTATATACCACCTGATGTCGGTATTATGTACAACTACCAAATGCATGCTGTGAACAACACTTGTTGTTTCCCTCCCCCCATCCCCCCTCCCTATCTCCACCCGGCCGACCTCAAGCAGATGGGTCCCCCCCTTATGAGCCGTGGTTGCTTAAGGTTCCTTCCTGACTAGCAGGGAGTTTTCCTTGCCCCTGTTGCCATTGTGCTTGCACTAAGGGGGTCCAGGCTCTGGGATCTGTAAAGCGTCTTATAAATAAAATTGAATTGAATTGAACTTTTAAAAACATGCTGCCCATCCCTTGTTGCATTAACAATTTCAAGTAGTAATTGATTTCAATGTGAAGTTGGACGAATGGCTAAACATTAAAGATAAAAAGCTGTTGGTTCAAAATATTTGTGTTTCAAAGTCTATGCACATATGCAAATTAATCGTGAGACTTAATGACATTTGAAGGGGGTCAACATTTACAAGGTGACTGGAAAATAGTGTACCCGCTTAAGGGAGCAATATGCATCCCGAAACCGAGTGTTTAAACTCGATGCTGCATTCCAGATATTGCTAAACGTTGTCTCCCCCCTCCTTAGCCTCGGGGTTGAGGACACTGAACCTATACACGAACGAGCGCAAGATGAGCTCAACATTACATTTTGACAATGGCAAGCGGCTACTATATTAGTAAGATAAGCTAATGTAAACGTGTGCAGTGTTTCTGTTGTATGTATGTATTATTATTATTAGTGTCCTTAATCTCTGATGACATATCATGGTCAATTTATCATTTAGTACAGTAAATTGATTACATACGGGTGCTTTGAAATATATATCTAGTTGACTAGATCTGGAAAAAGAACTCATGTGTAGCCAGTATAGGCTAGTAAGAAACTAAACAGGTTTTGGATGGATGGGAAACAGTTTGTGCATACATTTACACTGGAGATGAGGATATGGATTTTTAGATCGTGAGAAAAACTTGGTGGTGGTTAGAAAATGTTTTCACTGCTGGAATAGGGTGGAGCTGATATTTTCTTTTAGGCTAGTGTGCTGATGACCCGTCGCGAAACACAATCTTCCGGGTTTTTTTCATGCGCCATTATCAATTCATTTAAGATGTGGTTGAAACATTACACAAAAATGAAACCTGAAAATTGTTGGTACAATGTGAGACTGTGACTGCAGATAACCCCCTGCTTTTATTTAGCAGCTAATTACATTTCGCAGAACCTATAGTGTCTTCTGTTAAGTTCACAAACTTGGGAAATATGCTTATCACTATTTTTGAATATGTGGACATCGTCACAGTCTTCAGACTGAAATTTTCGTCATTTCCGTGCATCCCAAACGGAGCACATGAGAAAATATGTTATTCATTATCGACCATTAAGAACTCAGACATGTTTAACTCTTTGACCCAGACCAATTTTATTTCCCTTGGTTCATTCAGAAGCGAGAAATGTGAGATTAATTTATTTTCGTCCAGTCATGTCACTCAGCTTTTCCACTTTTCAAATAGCCTGTTGGTGGATTTTTCAGCTGCTAGCCTATGATTTCACGTTAACTTGATGACAAATGAATGACGACATTGTAATCCTTTTTTTGATTTAGTATTTATTTAATTTTGTCTTGTATGCTTAGAGAAAGTATCTCGGCGTACACCACCGCAATTTAACGGTACTTCTCAGACAGAGCCAGAACCAGGTTCTGGAAGAACTTTTCCACAGACACCTGAACATCAGGGGTGAAGTCTGCTGGGAACAGCATGCCAATGGTAACGATGACGCAGTGAGCGAAGATCTGCAAAACCAGACAATGACAAAGGTTAAGTGGATGGACGTTAGGAAGTGAATAGGCACTGCTCTAAATACTGTATAACTGTTGCATACCTTGAAGTTAGCAGGATCGACCCTAAGCTTGAAAGCATGCAGTTCGCTGAGAGAACCGAGACCTCCGACAAGATCATCCATCATGCCGACAGCCTCACCGACAGCTCCCATGATGGTCTTTCCATGCTTCCTAACTGGGGCAGAGCCAGGGCTCACATCAGCCCAGTGGGAGAAGTAGGTCTTAGTCTGAGGGTAGACAACCAGCATTCTGTATAGAAAAAGAAGGAAAAATATTAGGCTATAGTCACACCTCAAACGTCATTTAATGTAGTATGATTTTCCATTTACATCAGCAGAAATAATGACCATACTTGTATGTGTCATTTGTGCACTTGTCACAAACATGTTAACATTATGATATCATAATGATACATATTTAATTTGTTTCCAGTACATTTCTTTAATATTCAATGGAAAGGCTACATCTTAAACCTAAATGTTCCGACTTACCTGCCGAGGGCTTCGGTTCCGATTTCCTCAGACTTGCTGGAGATTTTTGCCCAAATGGCCTTGACCACGGCCTTGTCCTTTCCTGAGAGACTCATGTTTACGCTTTGTTGATCTTTCCGAGAGGTTTAGAATGACTGTCGGAAAAAAGATGCTACACGACAGGGGAAATGTATCCGTATTTATACTAATGTAGAAGAGGGCACACCCGATAATCAAATCCAGACCACTCCTCTGACAGGGCACACTCCACACCCTTTTCCGAAAATATTTGGGACTCTACCAAATTTCTGCTTACCTCACGATAAAGAAATGTGTACCTCTCAAGTATATCTGACTTGCTGATACGTTCTAGAATAAATGAATGAATAAATAAATAAATGAATCTTTAGAGATCACCCATTCTCAGTTTATCCCTTGTTTATGGCTCAAAATAATAGTTCTGGCCGTGTTCAATTATAATTTAATTCAGTTTACAATATATGTTATATCGTTTGTGCAAGAAATTATGTTTTATTAACTTTAAAAAAAATGAATGCATCCTCTATTATCAGTCACAAAAAAAACACAAAAAGACCTCATCATCTTCATTTCAGATTTGTAAGGTATGCTGTAATATATTGATTGTATATGTTTTCTTTGTCAGTGTATATGTGATGTTATGACTTGGAAGAAACGCAAATTCATGGTTGAAACTTTGCCAAGACTGTAGTCATTTATCTTGATATCTTAAGTCATTGGTCTTAAGCCAATACTCTATAGAATCCTTTAACCTATGACGTTTTTAGATGCAACGGAAACCCAATCAAATTATTGTTCTCTTATAGGGGCGTGGTCAGTGATGGTCAATAAATTCAGACCCCGCATTCTGATTCTGACAGTATTCCTATTGAACAGCTTTACGCACGAACCTTAAGAAACCCAAAGACGTCATTATGGTTGACTGGACAGATGCTGAGCGCAGTGCCATTCAGGGCCTGTGGGGAAAGATCAACGTCGATGAGATCGGACCCCAAGCCCTGGCCAGGTAGATTATTTATTCTCTTCTCGTCCCTGCATAATTTGTATTTGTTTTTCGTTAAAATGATATAATATTCTCAACGCATGTGCTTTTTTCTCTTCACTCAGGCTCCTGATCGTGTCCCCTTGGACTCAGAGACATTTCAGTACCTTTGGTAACCTGTCAAATTCCGCCGCCATCATCGGTAACGCCAAGGTGGCCCAGCACGGGAAGACCGTGATGGGTGGGCTGGACAGAGCCGTGAAGAACCTGGATGACATCAAGAACACCTACAGTGCACTGAGTGTGATGCACTCCGAGAAACTGCACGTGGATCCCGATAACTTCAGGGTAAGTCTACATGAAGAATTCGTCAAAACGACTTATTTTGGTAACGGTGACATGTAACTTTACTTCGTTGAATCGTCAATTGTTTATTTTGTTTGTTTTCACAGGCCCTGGCTGAATGCATCACCGTGTGTGTGGCCATGAAGTTCGGTCCCTCTGTCTTCACCCCCGATGCCCAAGAGGCCTGGCAGAAGTTCCTGTCTGTTGTTGTTTCCGCTCTCGGCAGACAGTACCACTAGATCTACACCAAGCCTCTTGAGAGAAACTTAGAATTACATCATAGCGCAACGCTATAGGAGAATGTTCTCCCAAGATAAATCAATAAAAATCAGTTAAAAGCAGATGTTGTGTCTCTTGTCAATGTGTTTGGTATAGGTCAATCTTGTATAAAGCAACCAAGAAGCACGGTGTAAGAAAACATGTGAAGAAATGTTGAGACGAGAGTGGACCTAATGGTTGTCCACCCACTAAAATTGGCACGCCTACATAAATAAACTCCTTATCAAGAGTACTTTATCGTCTGGCCAGGGAAAAAATATGTATGGGTGTAGTCAGTGTGAATGGAGTGATAATCCGTTAATAAAATATCTACTACTTGGCACATGTCTGAATTAACTCCAAAGAAGCCGTTGAATGGTTGCTATCAAATTTATAACTGAAGAAAGACAAGTGCAGACAGTCTGCAATACGGTTTTTTTCAGATGATGACAGAAAGACAAAAATTGAGGGAGATGAGTCCTCAGCTGGAGCAAAGGCTTCTGTAGCAAGGTTCAGCCTACAGCATCTTCGTCTGCAAAAACATTAGGTAATTTCTAACTATATAGATGTCATTTTTTACAAATATATTAAATTAAATGTGCCTTAACTTGGACTCTATACTGAAACTTGTCTAAATAGGCTACACATAGTGGCTTGTAAAAATATTCACCCCCCTGAAAGTCATCATTTCACATTGCAAAAGATACTTACACATCATTTTCCAATGTATTTCTATTGTGAACATTTATGTTCTGCTATATTTTTCAAAGGTAAAATAAGTCACTCGTCAATATTGTTTAAAAGATCCACATCAAAGCATGTATGGATGTTGCCTAAGATATAGGATAAGGTTTTATGGTCATATGAGACCAAAACAGAGAAGTTTTGCCAATCCTCAAAGCATTATATGTAGTGTAAATCTATCCTTGCCCATTTCATTTCAAAGGCTGGAGATGGGAAGCTAGATTAAACTGGAAAAGTTTCTTAAATTGATCGGTTTTTCTCTGTTTGATTAAAAACGAAGTGATCTAACATATGTAAGTCTGAGAGACGGGGATGAACAGCTGGACTGAACTAAAAATGGAGTAGGTAAACTCACATCTCAGTGGCTCAAAGTAGCTAATGATAACATGACTGTGAGGGTGAAATCAGTGTGCTTGGACATGAATTCATTGCGAAGAGTTGTAAAGCAGGTGACGAGAATTTCAGTATAATTTGGAGGCGCGTGTCCGGTGGAGCTGGCTGTTAACCTGCGGATACCTTTGATTAATAAGCCTATACCCTGGCATCGGGACAGGAAGGCATTCAGAGCGCACGCCATTTTACAGAAAAATGAATGCCAGACAGGTATACCCTAATGGTTGAGATCTGAAATGAATGAGCACATGAGATAAATTAGATGGTTATTGCAATGCCTGTCTCTGTATACAGTCAATGTTAGTGTATCAAAGATGGCGCAACTGAGTGAGTTGCTGGAGTGAACATGTTTAAAGAAGGAATAAACTGTTCAGCAGGACTGGAGCCCCTGGGTTAGGCTACAAAATCATCTTTCTTCAGATTAGGTGGAGGAGGCGAAAAGTTCCACTTTTTTTCCACAAGTTCTGCCTACGGGAAGCTGCGTCGAATGCTTTGCTACACCGGAGCACGTCGCATAGAGAGTACAGGTGGCGAAAATCCCATTTCATTGTTGGGGGGGGCACTACAAACAGTAACATTTCAGAGTAATTCCTGGGGGGGGGACATGGAAAAATTGCTGTCTGGCCCTATCTCCTTCTCTCTCTCCTTTAAGCTCCTTTGCAACTTGCCTTGCAGTGTTGAGCCCTCAGCATGTTCAAATGTTTTAAATAATGGTATTAAAAGTAATAATAGTAGTTATAGCATTGTTCCGTATTTGTCCATTTGTGTATACACGTTTTTGTATGTTCAACCAGCAATACCAACAATGGTATTAGATGGCAATGATATGACCACATCTAACTGAATTTCTTTGCTCCCTGTTCTAATTCCACTACAGTCCATCAAAGTAGCTTTACAAGAACTTGAAGCTCAAAATACGTTTTAAAACTAGAGGAGATACCTTCAAGAATTATCCAACAACATCAAGCTATTCTTCAAAAATATATATTTTTTGCCTTCAACAGGTTTCTCACCAACGCAATTGAATAACAGAAAATTGTCCGTATACACGTGGTGGTGTTTGTAGGTCTGACATTAAATCCATTACTACCCTGTATCCAAGATCATCTGGCACACACCCCTCTATGCCTGTATATACATTGAATGCTAAACAGTATCCTGTCAGGGAGTCACAGAGACACCAGATCCTAATTCCCCATCTGACAGGTTTCTTAGGAATATACGTTACCTCAGTCAAGGTAGCTAGAAAGTTAGCTGGCGAACTAGTCATTTAAAACGAGATGACGATAGACATTTTAAAATACGTTTTTTCTGACTTTCAGAAACAGAAAACAAAAATAGCTCTCACTGACACTGCTTGCTTCGTAGTTTGCGAAAGTCACAAAGTAACTTCCTAATTTCATAAGTGAGGTAACGTTAAAATAGCTTTATTGAAAGTCCCACAAAGACCAATTATAAAGTATTATATATCTCGGCAAATAAAAGTGTCATGGGTTTACGATCCAAATGTCATTGATCTAGCTATGTCTCATCAATTTAGAGAGCGATGAGGCTGGTGCTATAAATCAACCAACTGTTTGACAGCCATACGAAGACGTTACGGGAGAGTTACCTTGCCAGAACAAACAGGAGGATGCTAATATTACTATTTATATTAAACTTAAACTAATATATCTCAACTTAAAGAAAACAAAAGAGATGATCATTGACTTCCGGAAGTCTGCTCAGCACAATCACCATCTCCCACTCTACATCAACGGGGAAGAGGTTGAGCGAGTCACCTCTTTTAAGTTTCTGGGTCTAACGCTGACGGAGGAGTTGTCCTGGGAAAACAACACAGCTTCCGTCTTGGGGAAAGCCCAGCAACGCCTCTTCTACCTCCGGAAGTTGAGGAAAGAACACCTTCCTCAGAGACTACTGAGCAACTTCTACCGCTGCGCTATAGAGAGTGTGCTGACATACTGCCTGAACGTATGGTTCTCCAGCTGCACAAAGGTGGAGCAGGCAGCCATCCAGAGGCTGATTAAAAGAGCAGGCAGGATCATCGGAGCAGAGCTGCCAGACATCTATTCCATCTCCTCCTCCCGATGCCTGCAGCGTTCAAATCGCATCCTCACGGACCCTTCCCACCCTGCCCATTATCTGTTCCCGCTACTCCCGTCAGGGAAAAGGTTCAGATCAACAAAAGCGCGCACCTCCAGAATGGCAAAGAGCTTTTACCCTCGTGCAATAAGGCTTCTCAACAGCTCACCCAAAACCAACCCACCTCCCCCCCGGCCCGGCCCGGCCCGCCCTCATAGACTGCACTCTTAACACTCCACCCTGCAACTATTGATGCACCTCAATGTATATATTTCTTTTTTTAATTTACTCAGGGATATTTATTTATCTATTCATTGATTGTTATTTATTATTATTTAGCTGTGGCAGTTAATGTCCACAGCAATTTAAATGTTTAGCTGTCTGTTGCTGCCTCTACTGTCTCGTTGTTTTTGTGACAATGACAAATAAAGTACTTTGAACTTTGAACTTCTCTATTAAGCGGCTGCTTTAGTAGGCTAACAGGCCGTCGGCGGCCGCTTTGAGAATTAGAGGCCAGCGTGCTGATAATGGACAAAGCAGGATAAATGTCACCTTTCATTTTACAAGCTTGTGCTTGTTGAACAACTGGTGTGATAAATTATGTACTGGCTTTTACTTGCAGAGGTTTTACTGGTGTGGTTGGTTTCCTCTCAATCTAACCGTGTATTGTTAGGCCGATTGACTGAAACATGATGCTGCCGGTAGCCCCGCACGTTGGAAACAGCATGTGGACCAAAGCATTTGAGGCATAGGGGGATCATGATTGTTCAACACTTAAAAACACATTGTTTTGCGTTTATAATTCGCACTGCTTGTGTTGTGTTGTTTTTTAATGTTAATATATTATTAAAAAATATTTATTTGTGTTTACAATGATTTTTTTTGGGGGGGGGGGACAACTTTATGGAAAGTCCCCCCCCCCCCCCCCGGGATTTCCGCCCATGGGTAAGAACATAGACATAGTATACTATGTCTATGGGTAAGAAGGTTGTATCCCTAGAGAGAAAGTGGAGTGGAAGAGGTATCTCGTAGAGAGCGGAAGTGGTGGGAGTGACTGCTGTCAGTCATCCTTATGGGCTCCTCTTGAACTTTGTTAGATAACATCATTTATCATTGCAAGCTCTCCAGGAGACGTAATGCAAACTGTCATTGTAATCTGTACATTATTATTACATGTCTCGCTAAGATATTGAATTTTGCATCGTGTCCGAAAGAACAGAACAGAACAGGAAGGGGACAATTGCCTCCCCAGAAATGAGGCAGAGCTAAAGCTACGGTTGGTAGCACCAATTGGCATTTTGTAAACTGAAGTGGTATAGGCCTATGTTTTTCCAGTTGAACAATATGACAAAAGTCTACTGGTTGACAGCGGCACCAAGATATCGAGGCATAGGACAGGAGCCTTATGCATTATTAAAATACCTTTAAAGGCTATATTAGCCGACAATATACTGTCAGGTGAGCCATAAACTTGTATATTGGGATTGTATTTTATTTTATTGTATCTTATTTTATTAAATTTTTTTGATTTATTGTCAATGTTATATTTGATATACGTTAATGCCTTTTTTAGGTTGTATAGCCTTTTTCACTCTGGCAG
Source organism: Clupea harengus (assembly GCF_900700415.2). NCBI lineage: Eukaryota > Metazoa > Chordata > Actinopteri > Clupeiformes > Clupeidae > Clupea > Clupea harengus. The sequence goes on along the minus strand of NC_045152.1, from coordinate 29,863,779 downwards.
GGGGACTGCCAATGGAAACTAGCCTTTTGGCTATAATTGGGTGCATTTACATTTTAATGTTCATGAATGTACACTGTCCCTCTTGATCAAATAAACAAATTGATTGATTGATTGATAAAACACAAAGGCGTTTATTATCCGTAATTAATTTTATTGGTGTTATTTATTGATATGAACACAGGTTCAGCTTGACTCTCGACGAACTCTCAGCTTTATCTGTACTTGTCAGCCAAAGCAGCTGCCACGGCAGCGAGGAATTTGTCCACAGCGACGTGCACTTCGGCTGTGAAGTCACTTGGAAAATGCACGCCAAGAGTTACCAGGATGTTGTGGGACAGAATCTAGGAAAGACACATTGAGAATGTATGTTTTAGTACCTTAGAATGAAGCATATCGCACAAAAAAAGTTTACCACGATTTAAGTCCTAGTAAAATGGTCAAACCTTGAAGTTTCCTGGGTCGACACGAAGCTTGAAAGCATGCAAATCACTGAGGGCACTCAAACCACCAACAAGATCGTCAATTTTGCCGACAGCATCCCCCAGGGCTCCCATCACAGTTTTACCATGCTTCTTAACTGGGGCGGAGCCGGGACTGGTGTCAGGCCAATGGGAGAAGTATGTTTTTGTCTGGGGATACACAACAAGCATCCTGCGGAGAAAAGAACAGTCGCAAACATTAATTTATTTTGATTTCAGATCAGGTCGCTGCAAGATATACTTCAAGAGAGAAACTGTCTGACTTCTCCAGATATGTTTAGCTAAACATGAAATGCATTAAATGAAATCATGGTCTGACGCCGAGGCTTTGCTGCGTTTAAGATGGTCTTACCTGCCAAGGGCCTCCGCTCCTATAGCGTCAGACTTGCTGGCGATCTTGCCCCAGAAAGCCTTGACCAGAGATTTGTCCTTTGCTGTAAGACTCATTATGATTTCTTTTCCTGAAAACTATTAGGAGAGAACCTAACAGGAGATGACAGAGAGTCCTCTTTATATCAATCCACAGTGGGCACACCCATCAACTCCTCCCACGGTCCACTGACCTTACTGCCCGTCTGCCAAGCTCTAGAAAATTCTGTCCTTTTCAATGGTTATTTTAACTGTGTTATGGGATAAACTGACAGCCTAATGCAAAACACAATGATTTATAAATATCATCCAATCTTAAATCTGAACCCATAGATAGCCTATAACAACTGTAAAAAGACAACTGGACAAAAGTGTCATGTGGTCACATATCACACAGACATGATGATTGAAATGAACCTTCTAATCATTCATGTAAGATTACTTATTTTCATTGTGAATAATAATGGGAGAAGTTGAATTATGTAGTTAGGCCTGAAACATTAGGTACATAAATATAAGTCAGAATCAGTTTTTTATTTACAAATATTACATTTTTCATGATATATTTATTGATTTGTATGTTTGGAATCTTTCTTTCTTATTGAGGCTATTTTATAAAGTTACCTTCAAGTCATTTTACTGTTAAAAATGTAGGTAAAGTATCACAGTGAGGCTGGAACAGGGTGAGGCTAAGGATGATGCTAAGGGGTCGCCTTAGGTCGTTGCACAATTTGTGCCAAATAAAAAATGCGACATTTTTCCTTATCAAATTAATTCGAGCCAAATTAAGAACATTTTGTGGGTGGAACGACTCTGAGCGTTCGGATAAAAAAGTGTTTCTCAGATAACAGTTAATTAAGACTTGAGCCAAATGCTGCTGTTGATATGCTGTAAAAAATACACCTACAATGTTCGCGATATTATATTCCACTTACACCTAAATATATTAAAACGATTTGCTTTACTTAGGCTTACATGTATTTAGGATTGTATTGATGTTCGATATTATGTAATACCACACCTTGTTATCTTGCATCTTGAATTGCATTCGTTTTAAAGCAGCATTATAGAGTTTAGGTCTGAAACTGAGCGAGCTACCTAATGTACACCTGGCACACACCACCAACCGCCCAGTTGGCACTGATAAAAACTTGCTGACACGCTAATTGGCATCTTTGGCGATATTGTTGGCAATGTCTTGATGTGAACATTTTGTAGTGAACATAATGTAACTGTGCTACATTTTTGCGAAGAGTTCCAACCCGAACAACAAAACTACATAGCGCATAGTCTGGAAGGCTAAGTGTTAATCTGTACTTCACCATGACAATGTCCCCCCCTATGTTTGTAAAAGTACTTAATATGTTTATTGTTTATTGTGTACGTTTATTGTTTGCACCAATGAACCATAGAAAATTCCTACGAGGTGTAAACCTACTTGGCAATAAAAACGTTTCTGATTCTGATTCTGACATATACTATCAAAATGAACTTGAAAATGATACCAAAAGTAGTTGCTCATAAAAACCATAGGCTTACCGCAAATTTTAGAGTCACTTTAAATTGCGTTTATTCGGCATCAAGTCACTGTTGAGTTTTCTTATATTATCTCTATAATAAAATTGCAAATACATTGACATATTATATAAAAAAATCAATCCCATAAGCTAGTTTTGGCTGATTGAAATAAGTGATGTGTCATTAAGTGGTGTCTGAAAATATGTTTTATAGTCTGTGATGTTTTTATAGAAACTATTGTTCCATTTCAGTAGATGTTTTGAAAGAATATACTTGATGTACATCTTTATTTAGTAGAAATGTTGTGTATTTTGCATAAGTACGTTTTCATTTTGGACGAGTATTTGGATCATTTCCAGTTAGTCCAAAAACCTTTGCGAGAAGCATCCAATCAAACGCCAGAGCCGCTCGGGGCGGGGTATAAGGCCAAATATAAGCTGAACACATATAAGTCTTTTCAGGCAGTAGACGAAATAGTTTTTGCTTAACCTAAGACAAATAAACATACACTATGGCAGACTGGACAGATAAAGAGCGCGCCACTGTTGCCAGTGTCTGGGGCAAAATCGATGTCAACGAAATAGGACCGCAGGCTCTTGCCAGGTATGGTAGTATTACAAGTTTACATAACCTTCATCATATGCATATATTTGTGTAGGTTTTGTGTAGCTGATGGTCTAACAAACGATTTTGTGTTATTTATTGACAGAGTGCTGATTGTGTATCCTTGGACTCAGAGGTACTTTGGGACTTTCGGAGACTTATCCAACGCCGCAGCAATCCTGGGCAATGCCAAGGTAGCCGCTCATGGTAAGGTCGTGCTAGGCGCATTGGACAAGGGGGTGAAGAACGTGGATAATGTGAAAGCCACCTACACCGCGCTCAGTCAGCTGCACTGCTTGAAGCTGAACGTCGACCCTGATAACTTTAAGGTAAACGTTCAGGCTCTCTGTCTACTAGGCTATAGAACACCGTCTCAGCTATATACTCACCAAATACATAACTTTATCATATTACCATTATTTTATGACGACCTGCATCATCACCATACCTGTGTCTGGTCTTGCTCAGCGTATGAAAACATATTGTCCTTAATATTGTGCGGTAGACGTAATAAGGTAATAATCTCTATGTTTTTCATTGTAGCTACTGGCTGACTGTCTCACCATCGTCCTTGCCACAAAATTCGGCTCTGCCTTCACACCTGAAATTCAAGCCACCTGGCAGAAATTCTTGTCAGTTGTCGTCATTGCCCTGGGAAGTCAGTACTTCTGAAGGAGACATAAGGGAATGTGCACTGCTCTCAAGAAAGCATGGAGAACCCAGCATTAAATAAATACAATTAAATTAAAAAACTTAGTTTGGTTTGATTTATTTCACATTGGTTTGAATCAAGGAAAAAAGTGCAGTTATAAGGGATGCATCTTTGTGATAAATACCTCCTGTTATATATCTGTTGTACAATCTTTCTTATTGAATAGAGTCACTACAACAGGTGCCTTCGAGGAAAGATTAAGGTTGTTAAAAATTACAATAAACTGAAGACCAGAATTCACAGCATTAAAGATTGCTGAAGAAAAAAAAACAGACTTGTCCTATGCATCTGGAAACAAATATGATACAATGTATAGATACGGCATAAGGGATATCATTTATAATCTTTCACAACCCACAGTGAGCACAGCAAACTTGAATTCAATGCCATGAGAATGGAAACAGTTACAGCAGAACTATGAGAAACTACTTTTAAGTGAAGATTAAGATTCAGCAATCTCTAAATGTCTGTTTTACCTCTGAAGCTCAAGAACTTACATTCCTCCAGTCTAAACTGTACAATGCTTAATACTGAACAAACACACGCATAGATTAGTTGGATTAGATAGTTTCTGTTTTTGGTTACTGTATATTCATGATTGAGCTCATTATTCACTTGGGCATCACCAGTAGCCCATTATATTACATGGTGTACCTGGCAGTATAAATCATGCGGTGTCAGAGCTGCAGTTATAACCCACAGACAATCACCACCACCTACGTATGTTGTGTTCCACTCTTATGTTAAGGTAAGCGTGTGAGTGATTACATGCTAATAAAAACAGGAAAAGACGGATTGAATGATTTAACATAAAAAAATTAATGAAAAAAAATTTAAAAAATACACACACATAAACTTCTCGCAAGACTATACTAGTTTTCACACGCCTTCTCCATTAAGTGTCATCCCGTCAACTCCACCATGCTCAAGGGGGGAAAGGACTGGATTCCATATTTCCTCAAATTTCTTATATTTACCTCTCACAATATATTTATTTTCTTCCATAGACATGTTCATAGCCATTTCTTTCAACCACCTACCCTAGGTGTCGCGATCCGCTCCGGATCATCTTGACCCGGATCCATGTTTTCTGTCATGTACCCCAGGTCATGTTCTCTCTCTCTCCGCTCCAGGTTTTGCCATGCTCTTGACTCGCTGACTCTTCCCTGTGCCTGGTCTCACACACCTATGGCTAATTGGACCTTGTCGGTGCCTGTATTTAAACCCCGCTCTGAGGAGCATTCAGTGCTGGATTATCTCCTCGCTTGCCTGGAAACATCGCCTGCCTCGCCGCTTCCATGCCTGCAATTCTGTTTTCCTGTTTCAGTCTTTTGCTGCCTGCCTTGCCTCATTGAGATCCCCATGTTTCGTATCTTCTGAGCTTTGCTGTTTATTCTGTTGGATCTCCTACCACTGCCTCTGTATTTTGAAAGACATTCATTCTGCTGAAAAGTTTATTAAAAGACCCTTTTGAAGAGACTTAATGTCTGCTTTTGCTTCCAAACATGTTTTACTCGGCCTCTGCGGCCGTGACAGTAGTTGCTTTAATGCTCTTCCATTGTAGGGCAATTAGGCGTTTTGCTTGTAACAGACTCATGTCTATGAAAGTATAATCCCTTCTTAGTGAGATGTCAAGAGGATATAAGTATAATAGGAATGTTTTTGCAGATAATGGTAAACTGATATTTAAAATTGTATTTATCATATCATTAACCTCTTTCCAGAATGTAATTTGTTCACATTCCCAAATACAGTGATTCAGAGTGCTTTTAAATTTGTAACATTTCCCAGGGAGTGTCAGGGATGTCTTCATTGTATTTATGTAATATAGCTGGAGTGCCATAAATTCGCATTAACCATTTATATTGTAGCAATTTCAGTCTTATATTTACTGTTTGGGTTTGAGCCTCCTTACATGAGTCCACCCAATCAATCACATGTATCTCCTCTTTTCAGTCCTTACTCCAAACTTCTAGTGATGCTGAGTGTGACGATGTGATCGTCCCTACGGTTGAATATGCTCTCTGGCTGCCATGCCATCGAGCCGGGCTCTTTGGTGTGGCGGTCGGAGCGCATGTTTGGCGCCCTGTGGACCCGGGTTCGAGTCCGGGTGGGGTGACCACGCTCTCCCTTCGCTACACTGAGATTATAATGCCATAAAGTGATGAAATTAAACCTCTATTATAACAATCTTTTATCATTTCCCTCTCTAAAATAGATAGAGGGGTATATATTTAATGAGTTCTGTTGAGAGGTAGAGATAAAATGTCTTATTTGTAAGTATTTAAAGATGTGACTGCTAGGAATATCAAAAGATTGAGCTATTTCCTCAAAAGACATGAGCTGATTGGAGCAGTATAAATCTGGAATTGTCTTTATCCCTGTGTCTGCCCAAACCTTAAACCCTGCATCAAGCCGCCCTGGTTTAAAACTTGAGTTGCCCCAAATGGGGCTAAGACAAGTTATTTGGAATTCATAAGTACCTCTTGACTTCATACCAAACCTTTATCATATTCAGTACTATTGGGTTAAAGGTGTTTTTCCTATGGTCTTTGAGTTCAGATGAATAAAGGTATAGGCTTAAGAACAGGTCAGAAGTGACTGTAGATGATTCCATGCCCCAGAGCCTTCTGCACCAAAGCCGCCATCCTCAGCGGAGACCACGGCCACGGACAGGTCTGCAACCAGGTCGTTGCAAGCTGATGGGTGTGACTGTAACGTCATTACAGCCTGCCTTGGAGTTCAGCACCCTGAAGCCACCCTTGACTGCCGAGACCGAGGATGCCGCGGCTGGAGAACATCTGCTGCCTGCTGCTGTTTTGCGTTACCAACCAGTAGAAAGGCCTCTTCCACTCGCCACCGCTGACGGTGCCGTCATCGTCAAAGGGGGAGGACTTCTATGACATTGCTGAAGACAGACGGGGGGTTCCATGTTGCAATGACGGTTCCGGAGGGTGTACAGCATTGTTGCCGCTGGCCAGAGGAACTGCAGCATTGTTGCTGATTGGTCTAGGTGTCTCTTGCATCGTGGCTACCACCCAGAGGGGACACAGCGTCCTGAACTGCCCATGTCTGACTTCTACCATCTGAGTGTCCTCTGTACCGCCGCTGTCTGGGGAAGAGCCTCCGTCCTTCCATTGCCTGGCTGTCACTCTCAGGGGAGATCGCGCTCACTCCAGAGATTTCTTCCCGCAGCAATCTTCAACCAGATTGTTGTGAGCTGAGGGGTGTGGCTGCCACATCACTACAGCCCGCCCCAGAGCTCAGTACACTGAGGATACCATTGACTGTTAAAGGCGCAGTGTGTAGTTTTTAGTGGCATCTGTTAGTAGAAATGGAATTAAGTATTCACAATTATCTTTTCAATAGTTTATAATTGTAACTACGAATTGTTGCGTTTTTCTTTTAGTTAGAATGAGCCCTTTGCATCTACATAGGGAGTGGTCCTCTTCCACAGAGACTGCTATGTTGCACTGCCATGTTTCTACAGTAGCCCAGAATGGAAAAACAAAAACACACTGGCTTGAGATAGGGCTTCTCATGTTTTTATGGCCACCATAGGTACTTGTACATGCACACAAGGGAAGGGTATTCGGCTGGTTGCAATTCAGCAACATCACTAGGTGCCATGGAAAAACTACACACTGCTCCTTTAAGATCAGGAATGCTCCTGGAGAAAGTGCCATGCCAAGCCTTACTCCGGCCATAGCCATACTGAGGCTACCTATGAACAAGGTTGCCAAATGAAAGTGTGAAAGATAATATCTAAAAAAAAGTCTCCTTCTTACAGTTGCAGTTTCTTATTACCAACTTGCAAACGCCAGATTGGTGCTATCGCCAATTAGTAGGTTAGCAACCTATCTAAAAACATACATATATTTTTTATGCACATATTTCTTTTACACAGACATGAAATGTCCTATGTTGTCTTTGTTGCAAGACTGAATATGATAATGCCATTCTACGAGGAAGGTAGAGTATCTTGGTTCATTGTCTCAAGCTTTTCTGCATTTATTCACGTTTATCAGGATCAAAGAAATGTAAACAAACTCGAGGCCTGAGATCTAAGGCGTATGAATCCTTGGGAAACTCTATTTATCATCCCTTTAGAATTACATTGTTGTTTGTTGTGTAGGTGTCCTCCTCTGATATGTTGCCTGCTGCCACTACTGGGCCTCTGTGTTGTCACACACGCGGACAGATGAAGTTAGAAATATTTTACAGAAAGCAAATTGAGGTTTTGTGGGTTGAGCGATTACTCAAAGTTCATTACTTTGTCAAACTTTTCTGCATCTGTCTCAGCGCATCCACAGGCCTCTACATCTTCATCAACAGCTGCAGCGGAACTTAAGATGCATAAGGTAAGGCATAGAAACACGAAGAAATGTGTGAATGTAAAACTTACACACACAAAACCATCCAACATACCTCTGAGAAGAGTCATGGCACCTATCCATACATCAGACGGCAATGCAAATACCTAGAGGAAGCTGGAAAAAAAGGATTGTGAGCAAACAAAATGTCTTTATGCTTATCCCACCTTTCATTATGTCCATCAAGGGTCTTGCCAATGGCTCTCTTCAGCATCTGGTTTATCTAATCCTACAGAAAGAAATAGCATTAGACTGATTGTAATAATCACACAGTCAAATAATCAGATATGATATCACTGCTTTTGAGTACTTCCATTACAGCTCCCCTCAGGCTCAGAATGTCATATCAGAGATTTCCATCAAAAGGTCAAGCTGAAGTTATACAGAAAAATAACAAAAATAACTTCTGATGATATAGACGGTTGCATCATCTGTAAATTTCATATATTCACCTCATACCTTCAAAAGGTCTATTTTGGGTAATTCTATTACTTTCTAACATAGCAAAGCCACTTCTCCTTAGGAATATCATGTTTGGTGACAGCAGACTTCCTTTTGTAGGTTTAACCCAACAAAACAGGGCACCAAATGCCCGTGGATATCACCAAAAGTTCTTTAGGGTGGCTTTTACTTGGATTTGAATGGAATTGATGCCTTTGTTACTAATTATACTATGTGATGACAATTATGCTACGTAACTTATTAATGAATTCATACAGTCATTTTAATGGGGCATGCCAAAGATGGCGTGCTAGTGATGATATACACTGTCCAAGTCTAAAAGTATCTAGCTAGCTATATTTTTTATATATCAATTATGAAAGACTTACAGCATGTCTCTGGTTTTAATAACGAGAGATATCTGCTCAAGATAGATTAGGAATGTATAGATTAGGAATGTATGCCCGTTGAGGAAAACCCTGGGTTATCATACATTAGTCTACATTTATTTGTTTTTTGTTTGTCTTAAATCTTCTACTAATTTTTTTCTGACAGTGTGTATGTGTTCCTGTTATTCACCCATAGTGGAACCAGAGTCCTTTCAGACATGCATCTCCACGAGTCTATTTAGTGAGCGGACCGAGTTATTCTACAATTAACGTAAATGTTTGCAATAAAGTAAAATACTGTATGGTTTCCCTAAATAATTCGAATAACACGTTTATGTGGTTTGCTGGTAAACGAGGAGGGTAAAGGTATTTCGTCTCTGGAGCATAGTGCAAAGTTGTGCGGAACCTTACAAAGCATTCCATGTTTCCTTAAATTTTCCGGTTGTCACACTGTGTAGCTCAAAACAGTGTGAGAAGGCATAAGATTTGTTTCGGTAGTATAATGAGGTAAAGTTCTGTCAGAAATATACTAATGCATTTATTTGCATGCTGATCATGATTCGTTCTTTTACTGAAAGTATATATTAATGTTGTAAAGCAACTGTTACCTAAACGCATTTATATTTATGCAGAAGTAGAACGTTTGATGGCTAAAGTTAGATAGCTAACTGAGTTTGATCAGGCATGTAGTCAAAAGAAATATCGCCCCGTTCAACTCGTTTATATGTCAGTGTAAATCGAAGGTCCCAGGCATTTCTGAGGAAAAACTTGCTGGCTATGATTAATGAACTGCAATCTCACGAGCTAACAGAATCTGTTGTGTTTGGACAATGTGACTGCAGCCCAGAAGAAATCAACATACACACACAATTTCCCCAGTGTTAGTCAAGTGCCATCATGTACAAACCAGCGTCTCCATCAGTGGATTATACAGCAGATCGCAAATTTGCCTTTAACGTTATACAGTCAGAATCCAACGTTGCGACAGGACATGTGATAAGTGGCGACAGTACAAGTCCCATAAGTGTCATTCTAGTCAGTTCTGGCAGCCGTGGAAACAAATTGCTGTTTCGATATCCATTCCAGAGAGTTTCCGAAAATACATCTTCTTTAGCAAGTAAGTGTGTTTCTTACCACTTTCTAGAATATAGCCATCGTTATTTTGGCCTACGGTTAGCAGACGTAGTGGGGCATTCGAATATGTGTAGCAAAGTGTAAATAGCGATGCTGCTCCTTTTTCATGATGTTGAGGTTTGTGAATGGTGGAATTATTTACTGGTTATTGTACTTTGTGTATTTTCCGAAGATAAACAGCGAAGTCCCTACGCCCTTAACACAGCAGGCGATGCGGCAGATGATCAAGATGGTGATTCAAGGTATTCTACTACCAATGAATGATACATTGTATAATAAAATTGATCACTGACCAGTTACGCATACGGTTAATCATAAATGTGATGTTTTTTAGCTACATTACCTGGGACATATAGTGTACTGTAATGTGGAAATGTTTTGAATTCGGAATGACTTTAAATTCATATACAAAGACATACAATACAATTCATGACATACAATAACTTCGTAGAGCAACTAAATCCTACATTTTTTGAATTACTGTCATCTTTCCCCCAAAGTATTTCAGGAACTAAAATGGCAAATTATAATTGACTTATAAACACAAACAATGACAGGCAATATCTATTAGTATTTAATCATAAATAAACTATAGCAGAACTTGCTAGAAGACTTGATGGCCTAATAGCAAGTGTTAAAACAGTGCGACTGAATTCGGTTCTGCATTGATTTATTGAGTTGATTTATTCATGTCCTGTGCTACCTTACATTTTTTTCATTAGATCTGAAGAAAAATCCATCATTAGCCAGAATCCAAGCATGCAAGCGCAGTTAGTGGGAACCTAGGTTAGTGAGAAATTCGACAGATTGTCATTCTTGATAATGGAACATCATTTGTCACCTTCTTTATTGGATTTTCAAAGAGGCCATCAACGCTAGGGAGTGGAAAATAAAGATAAGGGCATTGCTCCATCTACCCAGCAGCAGTGTCATATGGTCTAGTCTCTGGTTACATCTTCTCTCTCTCTGTCTCTTTTGCTATCTCTCTCATCCTGCTACTCTTTTCCTCCAGAGGAGAGGAAGACGAGTAGAGTGAATAAGCATGCAGAGAATTTGGACTTCTACGCAATTAGTACATATCAGTGATGCCTTTTGTTTTGGGTACTACTTCTTCATTAGCGGTCTATTTGATGCAGATGCTGTTGCTACTGATGATGCCCCCTGCCTCATTTTCATCTGTGTGGAAGGGTTGTGGCTGTGTGTGTCCTCCTTGTGCAGGAACCTCAGGAGTGTGTGTGTAGCCAAGTCTGTTGCAATGTCTTTTGTTTAGTATTTGTGCTTTTCATTTACATACTGTTCTTAATGTTATCTACTTACAAAAACTATATTTTTAAACATGAATGTAATCAGATTATTTCTACCAGTGTCATTATAGAAACTATTATTCTGAAGTCAGGTAAAAGGCCTTGTTTACATTCCATCTAAAATAAGTGCTATAGTGTAGTGTATGGCTGAATTCAGGATATAGACTATAGATATTAAATATGGTCATTATCTTCACGTGTACATCGTTTTTTTTTTTTACACCCAGTAGAAGTGTTGGGCCATGTCATATGGTCATGAATGGCAAGCCAACATTTGACAAATTCTTTGAAGAACAATAATGAATGGAGTTGTGTACATTAACCATAAATACTAACAGAAATAACCCTAGAATGTTGGTTTTGTTTACCTCCCCCATTCATTCAAGTCACTCTTGAGTGGACTGCTAATTTGCATTTGTGTTGTTTTGTGTTTTGTCGTGCATTTTTGTCAAACATGTCTGCATATTTTCCTTTTGTTTGCTTTTGTTTCTGTTTTATGGCCCAACCCCCATTTCAGAGAACAAACTCCTCTAACTGATGAACAGTTGGTAGCAGGGTAAGACCAAAACTCATTCTAAACCACGTCTCCTTTTTTTCTAGAACACCCCACCTTCATATTCCTCTCTTCCCTCTCACTCTTGCATATATATCTCGGTTGTATATATATATGCGCACGCCAACCTCAGTCCTAAAGTTTCCCTGGTGAATCACGTTTGTTTGTATGAATCACACTTGTGGGTAAATGCTGCATCAAACTGTATGTTAATGCTTGCAGTATTATCAGTATGATGAAGACTGCTCTTTTAATTGTGCTCTTATATTCACGGCCTGGGATGATCTCTACATTGCTGTCCAATCAAGAGGGTTTTTAAAAATTACATTCTGATGAGGTCTGCTGTACATCCTGTTCAGTTTTTAAAAAATATGAACCTGACCAAGGCTGCTAAGAACATGTCTGAAACTGTTTATAAATGTCACTTTCACCAAACACATTTCTTGGCTTTTCTTTTCCTCCCTGTTTAATTTCTCACTGCAAAATCCCTCAGACCCATAACTGATTGAGGCTAATGCTGTCCAAATTGGACTGCTAACCTTGCCACTTCTGGGCCTCTTTCGGGGGATGGCACATATTAATTTGACCACTGGCTTGTCATTGGACGTAAACGTGGTGTTTAAGCATGAGTTTCAGCATGAGTCTGTCACTTCCCGCCCAACCAAAGGTCTCTGCTCTTCCTGCCCAACAACGGCGGTGGTCTGCCTAGGTTTCTCTCCTCTCTAAATCCAAACTCTTAATTCCTCCCCAAATTCAGACCTCTCTCCGTAGGCAGACCTGGCCCAAACCTTTCAACCTTCCTGACAACCCGACTCTTCAAATCCCCTTTGACCTCTAGATCATGTGACTGAGTAGTGTAGATACCTGTAAACCAATCCCAGATTCCCCAAGAAATGATCACCAACCAAAACCCAGTAATCTCCCCTCCCCATGTTGGATGCTTTTTGTGTATTCGTTATTGTTGTCATTTTTTCACCTGGGTAGGTTCTCTGATATTATTCTCGCCACCGTCTTGGCTACCAAGTCTGATATGTGTGGAAAGAAGTTTGAGCTGAAGATAGACAATGTGCGCTTTGTGGGGCACCCAACCCTGCTGCAGTCTCCACACACCATTCAGGTAAGAACCTCACGTGCCTCCATTTTTTTCTCTACTTTGGCGCTAAACAAAAACTTCCCATTTCTTACTACTATACCAACATTATATACTTGACAAGATGTTTAATTAAACAAACAAAAAAAAGAATTGGGTTTATTATGCAAACACTTGTAATGAGACACAGATTTCCAGAGATAACAGTCTAAGTCAGCATTTTATGGCATATGCTAAATTCTTTTGATAGTTTGTAGGAGCTCAACAACTCCTCAGTGTCTACTCTTTGTGGTGACTTATAGCCCATTACGCTACTAAAGGAGGTATGTGGCTCAGAGGCTGTGCTGACTGGTGTTGACAGGAGAGGAAACTGTGAAAGTTTTTATTGCCATCTAGTGGAGAAGAGAAAAAGTAGGGACATGGCTCTTAACTCGCCCATTTAGGAGAAACTCCTAAGCGTGTCAGTCCTTACTTTGGGACTATTTATTCACTAATAATAATTCACTACTAAGAGTAATTACACAGTAATTGGGACAACTAAGAAGTAGTCGTGAAGACCAGTAACTCACTAAGACCAATTCACAAACGATCGGGCAACAGTTTCTATCATTCCACGTCGCACTGTTTTAGAATGCAGTTGCAGAATCACTTAAAAGAGATCTCAGTCGCGAAGGAATAATTGTGGAGCTTAAGGGGTGCAACCGAAAGAACCCATTCATTGTCGAAATGGAATTGAATATAACGTGTATAGTTAATTAAAATAAACTAGTTCCTGTTTACACAACCGTGTCATCATACAAATGCATTTTGAAAACTTTGCGATGTTACTCGGTCTATGGGTAGCGTATTCCGTTATTATTTCATTTTATTAATTATTGTCATCTTTATTTATTTATTTATTTATTTATTTAGGCCTAAGAGAAAATGCCCCTATTGCCATTGTGCTTGCTCTAAGGGGGTCCAGGCACTGGGCTCTGTAAAGTACCTTGAGATAATTGTATTGTTTTGGCGCTATATAAATACAATTGAATTTAATTGCATGTGAATTGTGATGATGTTGACAAGTGTGTTCTGCCATGCAGTTGTTTGGAGCCCAAGACCGGTTTGCCCGTGGGATACAAAGTTTACTTTACCTTACCTTAAATATGCAACAAACACAAACAATGTGATTTTATGTTTCATGTCCCCAGGTGTCTAAGACTGACCCATCACCAAAGAGGGAGATGCCCACTATGATCCTCTTCAGTGTGGTGTTTGCATTGAGGGTATGAAACCATCTTTGATTCTCATCACCTAACTGAATAATGGACTGTTGGATAGATGACTGGTGTTTTTGTTGTGCTCAGGACAATTGTTGGTATATATGTTCCCTTCTAATAATGGGCCTCATCACTTGAAAAAATACACTTTTAAAGTGTCCTTGATGGTTACATACTGTATGTTGTTAACCTAAACACCTTCAGAATCCTTTTATCTGTTGTCTTCATATTACATATTGAACCATATAAACACATGGATATATAGAGGACATACAAAAGACTCCCTCGCTGTTAAGGGACATTCCCCATGGATGGAAAGGAATCTTTTAAACTTCTTAAAACTAAGCCACGGCTTGCCAAACCATTAGAAATTATTAATTTGAAATCATTCATTGTCAGTCTTTGAACCATGCATACTTAGTTAGATCATTAGTGTAGATAACGAGGGATAATGTCAACATTCTTTGAAAGTAACACTTAAGATGAGCATTGCTTGCATACTGTGATGAGTAGAAAATATGTGATCATGCATCATAAACATTAACCGAATAAGCATTTTACTGACACAAAACAGTGACGCAGCTTGGGTGGGTTCCAATGATCAGCTGTTTTTGGGGTGGCATAAGGACAGCACAGGAGCATTTCCGTAGAAATGGAGTTGGTGTGGCGAGGCTATCAGGCCTGTGCCAGTCGCTCTGGTATGGGGGCGGGGGGCTGGGAGGGGTGGGGGCTGTGGGCTCTGTTTAATCATGCTGTCCCATGTTGCCCACCCACCCCACTCTTCCCCAGAGATGCAGAGTCATGTCTTGGCAGCCCAGAGTGCAGAGTCATGTTCAGTCTGCCATTCCTACCACACCTGCTGCCCTGCCTTATCCACTGGCAAATGACCCCAGCTTGACTCAGCAGAAAAGCGTGGACAGGAGGGCGTAATGCCTTTAGACTTACTTTCATCTTGATGGAAAAGTTTTATTCCAAATTATCTGAAAAGTGTTTTTAAATGCCCCAAAGGTTGAAATTGTTGTATTACCACATGATTTAACAGAAGATTTTTTTTTTAACCATCAATTTCTCACATATGTAGTCTGCATTGTATAACCCCATACAACAAAATACCTCTATACAATAAAAACCCTATACAAGGAATAGAATAAAAATACCTCTTTTCAATAACCCCCCCCCATTAACATATGCAGTAACATAGGTATAATTCTGAAACAATTATTGAATTCAAAATGGCCAACTTTTCTGTACCTGTTCATGTTTAGTCCTTAGTTGTAGTCTTGTAAATGTGGTTAAATATATCAGATGGCCTGCTTATTTTCTCAAAAAGTAACAATGTGTTAAGATTTGAACAAATTTGAGCATTTCCAGATCCCTAGGAAACTATGCACAAAAATACACCTTGTTACTTATACTAATGGTGTAATTATGAAAAGACACATTACATTATGAAAAGACAGTGTTTCCTTGGAAAATTGTCAACACTTTCAAACTTCTTAAAAGAATAACAATCCAATCTGTGTGCATGTGAAATTGTTTACATATAGGCTAAACATTATAAGTAACATAACAATTACCTATTTACAGTTCTTTCAGACCTCAGTTGCAAGTTAGGTTTTTACAACACAATGTGAGAAAGCTGTCTTGTATTGCGTAAAGATGTATTGAATGTGTGTCAAAGTAGAAATAATACATTATGTCTTGTGTACGTACTTGAGGGGTAACAAGTCTGCTATTAAAATATTCAACATTGAGAAATAGAAACAGGTACATTGTAGGTCTGAAGTAAGTGAGTAAAAAGAAATAAAAGTACAAGTTATCTGAAGGCTAGTACTCCCTTGGTATTATTTCCATTTTACTGAAAGTGCCCTTGTGTACACTTTTAGAACAAAGACATGTTTCATTGAACATGACTTAGGTATGTAATATAATGATAAAATATAGGGATTGGTCTGTGACAGTCAGTGTTTGCTGCCCCCTGCAGGCCACCGCCGACCCGTCGGTCATCAGCTGCATGCACAACCTGTCGCGACGCATTGCCATCGCCCTGCAGCACGAGGAGCGCCGCTGCCAGTACCTGACCCGCGAGGCCAAGCTCATGCTGGCCGTGCAGGACGAGGTCACTACCCTGACTGAGAGTGAGTGCCATCGTGTCACTCACACACGTCACGCTGCTACAAACACACACGCCATGTTGGTACTCACTCACTCACTCACTCACTCACTCTCACACACACTCGCTCGCTCACTGTTATTCTAGGAGACTCTTGAAGTGATCAAAAGCACAGATGCATGATGAGAAAATTGTTGTATGATATCTGTAATGGCTAGTTGTCGTTTCTGTCTACTCATTTATTTATGTTCAATTGTGCCTAGCGGATGGGACCCCTCAGTCCCCCTTCAGGCAAATCCTTCCCAAGTGCAAACTAGCCAGAGACCTGAAGGAGGCCTATGACGGGTATGGTTTGGTTGTGGTTGTCACATACTTAATAATCACACTGCTATGTGTAATTAATTGCATTGCATGTTTTTAATCTTGGTTTTCATGAATGAATCGATTACTTGAATATAGTTTCTTTAATAAATAGTTTTTGTTCTCTTCATTTGTTTCTGTTTAAGCTCTGTTTTATGGCCCTGTAATGAAACATTGAACATTACATTTAGCCTTAGCTAGCTTAGCTTTAGCTAGCTTAAAGAGCTCCCATTTGTGTTTGTGTTGTCAGTCTCTGTACGACGGGAGTGGTCCGGCTGCATATCAATAACTGGCTGGAGGTGAGCTTCTGTCTACCTCACAAAATTCACCGAGTCGGAGGCAACCACATCCCACCCGAGGCCCTGGAGAGCAGCCTCAAGGCCATCAGGTCCGCTGTGAGAGAGAGAGAGTGTGTGTGTGTGTGTGTGTGTGTGTGTGTGTGTGTGTGTGTGTGTGTGTGTGTGTGTGTGTGTGTGTGTGTGTGTGTGTGACTCAGGTTTCTGACAGTCCACAGTGCCACCTAGTGGCTGCAACCCCTTATGTGCAATGACGCCTCACGCCTGTGCAATCAATTGCCTCATTTCGTACTGCCCACCAGGTCTTTACATAGCCTTATGTGGTATTTGACAGAGGATGTTACATGATAAAAAAAACTTCACATAGAAGCTGGGTGTGTCATGTATTAAGCGTCTGTGTGGGTGTGTGCGCACGTGTTTTTTGTGTGCTGCAGGCCGTACCATGCTCTACTGCTGCTGGACAGTGAGAAGGCCCTCCTAGCCCAGCTTCCTCTGGACTGCTCCCCAGCGCTGGTCCGTCTCATCAAGACCTGCTCCGCCGTCAAGAACCTCCAGCAGCTCGCTCAGGACGCCGACCTGGCCCTCCTGCAGGTACACAGAGCTCCCACCGCCAGCGCTGACTGAGAACAACTAAACGTTACATTCATTTGACAGACATTTATTTTACACATTATTATATATATAATAATAATGTATTATTTATTATATTATTTTATACAAAAAACGTACAGGTGAAGTACAATACAAATCAAGCTACAGTAAATGAAGGAGACCTGTATGCATGATGATCCTTCTTTCAAAATCGGAATCTGAAAGGCAGAGTAAGGGCAGAGGTGCGAGGCAAAATCCTTTTCAATAAGAGTAGGCAGCTCACTATTGATATAAGAGTTGGCAGTTGGCATACAGCACTGACAGACGTTTCACTGGAGTAATCTTGCCTTCTCAATTAGTTACATTAGCAGGGCATCTAGCAGTAGACTTCAGCCTGGAAAGCCCACTAGCGACCAAGGACTTGGTCAATCGGGTTACGCTCTTGTGTACATGTAATATGGGGACTTTTCAGAATTTCTGTGGTTTGCACTGACATCTAGAGGTTGCAGAAAGAATTGCAGTTTTTAAAGATGGCAATTGTGTCCGTTGGCACCCTTTTTTCTAAGATGTTACTTACTGACAAACACATTGGTGAGGACCGGCCATTGAATCAGACCCGCGGTTATTTCCCAGATCCCACTGCCAATCTCTTTGTCCCACTAATTTCCTGCCGCTCTTCAATGTCCTTTACAAACAAAGGCAAACAGCCCCAAAATTACCTTTAATTGTATGCATATGTTTATCTACCTGTTTAATTAGTTTTAATTTAATCTACTGGATCAAAGTTTTTAACGCTGTAGTCCTCATTGATTGGTCTTATACTGTCACCTAGTGTGCAAACATGTGCATGTGCACATATTTGAGTTCTTCCCAAAAGCATGCCTTCACAGATTTTCTCATAAAGAGACTACATGTAGACTTCCAGGGTAGTGAGGGGAAACAGTATTTTTCAGTAGACATGCGAATATATCACCTAATGGAATGTTATTTAATTGCAGATCTTCCAGATCGCTGCTCACCTGGTGTATTGGGGCAAGGCCATCATTGTGTATCCTCTCTGCGAAAACAACGTCTACATGCTGTCTCCACATGCCAACATTCGCCTGTGAGTGTGTCCTTCTACCGTCTGACAAGACCTTACTTTTTATCTAGCTTTCAGGTACTCATGTCAATGAGACAATGGCATATACATTGTCACAGCTAATTTTATTATTCTCAGAACGTGAATTAAAAACCTTTGTGGACTGGTTACGTAATCTCATTTATGTTTACATAGTAGTTTAGCTTTGGAATACTGAAATTATGGGGCAGTGATATTGATAAGCTAACACAGCCAGTTTTTTGCCAGCTTTCCCTTCTGGCTTTAGCTGCAGAGTTGCTTTTAGCCTGTATTCGTGAAGGATTATTGTGTTAAATATGCAGCTCTAGACCTCTCCATGTTTGCGATTGGTCATCTGGTGCCGACACCGCCCCTTTTATGCTAGATTAGGAAAAACTGGGTTGACTGAACGAGTTGATAATCACCATCATGACATTGCTCATGCCTGACTGTGGTTGTTTGGCTTTGTCAAGCCAGCTAACGAAAAGATACCCTGGGTATTTTGAACTTGCTTCGTAGTATAGGCCCCTGTCTGACATTTACATTTACATTTAGCAGACGCTTTTATCCAAAGCGACGTACAAAGGAGAGAACAATCAAGCTACGAGCAATAGAGACCTAGTGTAACAATGAATAAATAAATACTACTTTACATAAGAAATAAAAAAAAGTGAAGGAATGTAACTACTGTAAGTGCGAGTTAAGAACTAGTTAGAGGAGATCGCATTAGAGGAAGGATAAGGAGAAGGAGCTAACCTTTTCTTCAGAGGTAAATGTGACCAGGCTTTTGTAACACATTGCTGAGTAAATTTTAAAGTGAGACGGTCTCTCTCTCTCTCTCTCTCTCTCTCTCTCCTGGTCTCACAGCTACTCTCCTCTGGCTGAGCAGTTTGTACAGCAGTTCCCTGGCCATGACCTGCCCTCCATGCTGGCCAAGTTCTCCCTGCCCATCTCCCTGTCTGAGTTTAGGAACCCTCTGGATGCTCCCATGCATGAGGTGAGTTCAGGAACCCTCTGGAATGAAGCTGACAGTGTCACAGCTTCTCTAATGTATCTAATGTAGGCCTTGGGTATAAACATGCATATATACTTCACCAAAAAAATAATCACATTTCAGGCCAATATATTCTCTCAAGAGTTTTAATGCAGAGGGATATATGATCCATATATGCTATATACTTCACCAAAAGATCACATTTTAGGCCAATTTATTCTCTCAAGAGTTTTAATGCAGTGGCATATATGATACATAGTCCTTAGGGTCCCATCAATTACACAAGTTATTCCTGTCAATGGTAAACTTTGAGTTTGGGCTTTATTTGTGTGGTTCTTATCTCATGCCATGCATAATGTAGTATAGGTCTGTTTAGCATTTGTACGGAAACCTGAATCCAAATTTGAGTTGTCGCTATTCTGTGCCGTGGCTGTGAAGTGACTGATCTTTCACAGTCTTGCACCTGCTCACACACTCAAGACAAGAAAACAGAGTGTGGAGAAGCTGACATGATTGATACTCTGCCTTGTTTACATACGTTTATGTGTTATGAGGGCAGCTTTCTTTATGCTGGTCTTCCGGAAGCTTTTGAGCATTTGTGTGTATATGTAACTCAAACATGAGCTTTCAGTATCACTTGAAGGGAAGAAATAATTGGAGTGATTATTGGTAAGAGCCAGATCTTTGAAAATATGTCTGGAGACAACCAAAATGGGATTTAGTGTAAATCTTCATGTTAGTTTAGTGTGTTTAAAACATTCTTAAAAAGCAAAGGTGAGGTGAGGTGATGCTTTTGTCAAGTGGTTCATTGGGACAAAAAGCAAGCCTCATTTCCGTTGGCTCTAGATGTACTCGATTCCACAAGTTTAACAAGTTGTCTGCAGGTTTACTCTCCTGATGAAGTGCCAAAGGCCAGACTGGTCTGTTGAACATGCCTCCATCATCTTCATCTGTCTGTGGCCCCTCTCTGCCCCCCCCCCCCCCCCCCCCCCCCCCCCCAGGCCCAGCTGATCCAGATGGTGGTGTGGATGCTGCAGCGGCGGCTGCTCATCCAGTTGCACACGTACGCCTGCCTGCTGGTGCCCCCCAGCGAGGACGAGGACGACCGCCTCAAAGAGGAGGAGCCCCCCCTGGCCGCTCGTGTTGGGGGGCGCAGCCTCAGCACGCCCAACGCCCTCAGCTTCGGCTCCCCCAGTACGGCTCAGTCACTGACCAACTAATTACGGAACTACCTAGATAACTAACTCATTAATTAATTAAGAGAGAGGAGGATGGGTGTGTCGTTGTTAGCTGTGTAGCCCTACATGGGGCACTGACAGTTATTACAATATTTTAATAACTTTGCAAAAAGTTCTGTCAATTATGGGATATTGAGTGTAGATTGAATTGAATGAATTCAAACAATTTTACCACAAGTTGCAACATAATCCAATGATGAAACACACACAACACACAAACACATGGCTGTCCCCCAACCTCAAGGTTCTAAGTTTGGTTGCAGGGACTTTCAAGTCAAGCACTTGATTGTACTACTGATTTATAAAAAGGTATTTTGTTTTTGGATAATTGGATTAAGCAACTGGCTTGTGTTCTGCTGCAAGTCTTTGGACAAAAACTCCCTGTTAAGCCTGTTGTAAATAAACAGGCAGTGAGTATATTTGAAACACTGTCCATCACACAGAGAGAGCGAGAGAGAGAAGTGAGTGAGCATAGGTCTGTCTTTGGCTTATGTTTCTCTTCTTGGCTCTCCCCTCCTCTCCTCTCCTCTCCTCTCCTGTTCTCTCCTCCCCTCCCGTAGCCAGCAGTGATGACATGACCCTGACCAGTCCCAGCATGGACAACTCTAGTTCGGAGCTGCTGCCGGGCAGCGACTCGCCGCTCAACAAGCGCGTGACGGAGACGCTGCTGGCTAGCCTGACGGAGCAGGAACGCCAGGGCATCCTCAGCGTGCCCGCCGCCCAGAGCCCCGAGGACCTGCGCATGTTTGCTAGGTAACGCCTCAGACTCGCTGCTTTATCAGAGGCAACTACAGATTCAAGAGGCTGACTGAATGTGAAGAAACCATTTCATCCATAGATTTCACTTCGTAAAGAGGCAAAGAATATTGTTATGGCCATTGAAGTTAGGTTTGATGCCAGACTACATAGTATGAGAATGTGGACTAGATAGATCTTTTCTTTTCTTAGGGATTTAAATAATATGTCATGATTAATTATAATACAATAAAACACTGTATATAATATGATATAATATAATCCTGGACTAGATGTGATAGACTGAGGCTCCTGAACAGACCATTCTCCTCTCAGCTCTCCTAGTGCTGATTTCACACCTCTTCCGATGTGATGTGTCTGACAGGATGCTGCACTACTTCCGAGGGCACCACCACCTGGAGGAGATCATGTACAATGAGAACATGCGCCGCTCGCAGCTCAAGACTCTGTTTGACAAGTTCCGAAGCGTACTGGTGGTCACCAACCATGAGGATCCCGTCATCTCAATCTTTCAGTCTCCTCCGGAATGAAGACACACACACAGTGGAATGTGTATCACTGCGACACAATGTTTCAGTTCTCAAGCATACTAGTCCCCAACACACACACACACACACACACACACACACACACACACACACACACACACAGTGGAATGTGTATCACTGTGGCAGAATGTTTCAGTTCTCAAGCATACTAGTTCCCAACTCACACACACACACACACATACACACACACACACACTGCATTCTGCAATGAACAATTTCAGTTTTCCTGAATGCTGCTAACTCTTACTTCTGTTGGCTTACTCAACGCTCTCCACCTTGCCTTATGAATCGGGTAAAATGAGTATTATGTTGTGACTGAAGGTGCTTGATGTATGAAGCCCAGAAAATGGTGCCTTAGTCATGGGGGTGTGTATGATCTACTGTATAAAGACTATGGCCCTGAATTCAATATTCCCCCATTGCTAGACATTCACCACAAACGCTTCATTAATAAATGATTCAATGGTTCTTATGGTGCACTCTGTTGTTGTATGTTGGGCATTTCCTGTTATGGGGCGGAGGAGGTACCTCTGACGTGTCGGAATACATCACAGGGATATATAACCAACCCCCATCCCACACCCCAGTATTGGCTGCACTGTAGCACGCTGCTCGCAAACAACATGACCACACGCTGCCACTTGTGTGCAATTTGAAGATATTGTCACGGTACGTCTTAATCTCTGTCCTCTGAGCGTGGGAGAGGAACAGATGGACTCTGGGTTCTGCCCAAAGGCCTGTACTCCTCAGCAGGTAATACCCGGCACCAGCGTTCTAGTCATGCGCTGAGAAATTCCGTTTAGCTTTTTTTTTTTTATGAGCTTCAAAGAAGCAACGGCTAATAACAGAAAAAGGCTGTTTCATGAGTGATTTGACAGGCTATGGGTCAAAGGTTCTCTATTCTTAAATGTCATTTAAAAAAAGTCATGGTTTGTGGGGAACTATCTCTCTACCTGACATCCTCCCACTGACCCAGCAGTGCTTCTTCCTGTGGTGGCACTGGCTGCGGCCCAGCCCTGGGCTCCTCTGATTGGCTCTGCGATTAGCCTGGTCGTCAGGTAGGCAGATGGAGAGGGACCTGATGCTGAGGGTTTCCTGGGCGAGTAGCTTTAGGAGACAGGTTGCCAGGTCTCTTCATCAGGAAGAGGGCCTACCTGGATAACCAAATCCACTACTTTTATTTACAGTACAATAATTAACAGTATTGTCAGATAGAATTGGCCATGGCACCAGGTTTTAAATTTCACATTCAATGGTTTTCACTGAAATCTGGAGATTTGGATTGCATTTTAAAGAAGAGTGAAATCATTTTCGCATTTTGCATGATTTTAGTTTATTGAAATAAAGTCAACTCTGTGTCCTCCCTTTGAATGTACTTTAGGTGTGTGCATGAATCAAAATGATCCTAAAAAGTTCCTTTGTTTTCCTGAATTAACATGACTATACAGTATGTCAGAGAAATGAAGTCAGTCACATACTAGAGCAACATCCATCCAGACAAAAAAGTTGATTAACTGCACATTACTCTGTCATAATGGGGATCTAATTATGCAGACAATTCTGTTCCAAATTTAAAGGTTTTGAAAAACTGGCCCTTGTAGATCATTTTCAATTTGAAGACAGAAGCCAAAAACAGAAGACAACATTTTTTTTTCTCTTAGGGTTTTATTTTTACCTTGTACAACACAACTGGCAGAGAGAAGTGCGACAACTGACAGAGAAGACAAGGGCTTTTGTTTACTTTTAAAAGCCTGGAATAAGAGTGAATTGGAAAAAAAGGATGAAAAGTAATGGAGGCTCTCAATGTGAGTAAGTTAATGCTCCTGCAGACATATCTACAGTACAGCCACCCTCTGTGTCCCGCAGAGAGGGACCGCCAAGAGGAGGACAGCGAAAAGCAAGCGAGATTTAAGACAGAAGAGAGAAGGAAGAAAGGACAGAGTGCAGCTAGCTAACGATTAGCGGCCGGCTTGCTACAAAGCCTGTGCCTTCCCATCAATTCTGACCCCCCCCCCCCCCCAAAAAAAATCCGTTTAGTCACTATATTACAAGCTTTTTACAACTTCAAAATAGATCAATAGCTATTACTACCATCTTGCCCTACATGTAGGCCTAGTGTAAATATACTTTTTTTTGTTTCGTCTGATTATTAGTGTTTATTTTCTTACAAATCACGTACCGACAAGTTACAGTAGATCTGTATAAGGCATACCACCACAAACAGGGAGGTGGGAGGAAGTGACAGACGGTGCAAAGCTGATAAGCATATTTTTGTTTAGTTTTTTGTTTTCTTAGCAGGGTTGGGGGAGGATGATGGTGATGGACACAGGGTTAATTTTTATGGTATGCAGAATAGATTACAGGGCAATCGCACACTTGATCACAGGCCAGGAACCATAGGCGCAGGAACCATAGGCGCAGGAACCTGCCTCGTGGAACGGTTCCCAGTCCTGCCTACAAATCCTCTTCCTCCTACAAGCATGTCTACACCAGTGTGTGCTGGGATACTGGCTCACAGGTCGGAGAGCAAAGGATCATCTCCCAGAACACTTCACTGCAGCTGACACTGATGCGATCAATTAACTTCTGAGAACCAGGAAATGAATGCAACTGAATAGGAGTGGGCTAGACAGCGGAATATGCAGAGAAGAGGAAAACTCATCTGGATCATGCTTGCTAGTAATTGGCCACATGAACAGCAAATAAATAGCATTTGTCTGCATCAATTTAAACCATATGGAATCAATAAACATCTTCATTCTGCCATTAAAAAAAAAAACAATAAGAAAAAGGAAAGAAAATCAATCAAATTGGCAAGATTCTCAGTGCTGGGATCAAAAATTGCTGCTCCTTCATATTTCACATGACATGATGAAGCCTGTATTCTTTGTGTTACCGAGATGACAAAAATAAACAAAAAAAACAACAACTAAATACTTTGAGGGAATTCCCTGCCCAAATGCACCACTGTGTTGGCCTGCAGTTTCAACAGTGGTCAAAAGATAACAGACGAGTGCTTCTCCCTTAAGCAGTGACTCCACTACACTTTAGCACAACACTGCCCATCAGGAGAAGCCCGACCCACATGCCCCTTTCCCATACGGTCAGGCCAAACAGCCAAACAGCCTGGGGTCTTTCCATTATACACCAATACAATAATACACTTGGACTTGTTGTGCTGCCTCTATACTAGCTCCATGCCAAGCATTTACAGTATGTGCAGTAGCTATAGTCTGGCAGCACTAGCAGGAGCAGCAGTAGTAACAGTAGTGTTCTTTCTACACACACACACTCACAAAGCATTGCTGATATTGAACAGGTCATTCAAGACTCTCCATCTTAGGCCTGTCTGGCACGACTGGGATCATGCAAACCTGCCTCGTTTTGGAAAAAAACTGGAAAAAAAAGAAAAGGTATTTCTTAAAAGAGATACACAGTACATGTACAAAGGGGCGTTGGAAGCACATGCAGATGGTTCAGAGTAATCTACCGATTGACAAGTATCAGTTTGGACACATAATACGGAAATACTAGTAGCAGTTGAGGGACCAGTGCCTTATTGCCGTGCATCCCAAACTCTGGCCCATTTTCTGAGTGTCTGTTCAACGTACCACGACACGGCCAACCTTTGACCCCTTTGCTTAGATGCCCTCCATTTTCTACAGACATGCATGCATAGTTCATGGGTACCGGCGTGGTCTGGCGTTGCGTGAGTGGCCGGTTGAGTGGGAAAATAACATGTTCCAGTTGGGTTTTTGCTTCCGTTGGCACTTCTTTTTTTTTTTTCTTAGTCTTCCCAGAGAGTACCTTATCAAAACATGTCCCCCCTTTTGTTGAAACTTCTGAGTGTGCGAGGGAGTGAGCAGGTCTAATTTCAGCGGCCCTTCTTCAAGCAATAATAAAGGAATGATAATGCCCTCTCTGTCCACCAGGGAGTGCTCCTGTCCCCTGTCCTTCCAAAATTCTGCCACCTGGTGGCAGCAGTTATGAGTCTCTGTCAGCTTCTCAGCAGGAGAGTCTTTAAGTTCCTCCATTTCCCTGATGACTGACGCATTCACAGTGCTTAATCTTCAAAATCTTTCACTAAACATCATCATAACAACTTAAACGAAAAGAGACAAAATTATAACCCATGGCTTGGAATGGTGCTGCTGCCAACGTACGCCTTTTAAAGGCTAGGGAAGGTAGCTAACTAACAAAACAAAACTAGCCTGCAGCTCAGGCTAGGAATAGTGTTACTTTGTAAGCATCTCTTTTTAAGGATGCACCAACATCAGGTAAGACAGCAATGTCAAAAAGGGGAACACAACACAACAGTAAGAAAAACAGAAAGGAATCATTGGCCTTTGTCTCTCCCTCTCTTCAAAAACATATCTTACATCTCCAAAATCCCATGAGCAGATAAGAGTTGTGCATCTGTCCGTCTGTATCATCTTTGTGTCTCCCTGTGGAGGTCCTCAGTCCTGGCTGGTGCTCAAGTGGGCTGAAGTGGTTAAAGGGGATGGAGACCAGTGCATTCTGGGAGTTCTGAGCGTTTGCATGAGATGCTGTCTGGTTAGGACAAGTATGTTAATAAGACACAGCCATGAGTGAGTAATGTGTGTGATTCGCAGATTAGTTATCTCTATGACTGTGTAGATATTTATATGTGTGTGTGTGTGTGTGTGTGTGTGTGTGAGCGAACGAGAGACCGTTGTCTCCTGGTCAGCAGGCAACTGTTCACAGTGTTCACCTCCCCACAGGGGGAAGAGGAGGGGCCCCTCTCATCACTGTCAAAGGAAACACACACACGTTAATCACACATCACACACACAATATCTCACAGAAACACACATTCTCTTGTACTAACACAAATGCACACTCACACTCTGGCATGCCAATCACACACAATATATATCCAATATAAACACTAACATCTTACACTTATATGCAAATCTACACACACACACACACACACACACACACACACACACACACACACACACACACACACACACACACACACACACACACACACACACACACACACACACACACACACACACACACACACACACACACACACACACTTCAAGGTGCAGAGGAAGCTCACCTCTGTTGGCTTTGCTGGGGTAGATCTTAGTGAAGTGCCTGTACTCGTCCGGAGGGGGGAAGTCGTCCAGAGGGTGGAAGGAATACTTGGACTCAAAGTCATCTGAGAGAGAAATAAGGAATGAAAGAAAGAAAGAAAGACGGAAAGAAAGTAGAGAAAAAGAAACAGGAAAAATGGCAAAACATTAATTAGTATCAGTATCCAAATCCCCTACATCACCCAATCGCCCTCACCTACTTCTGCTCATAGACACTCAGGAGGAGACAAGGACACGGCGTGAGGAAGCGTGAGCATAGAGGCCCGTTTGGGACACAGCCCCATAAAGACTTCCTGCACATGCCTTTGTCATTCTCCAAGTCTAGCTGGAGACCGTGAGCCTGATCTGGCTGCAGACCAGTGCTCCCCCATTCAGACGCTGGAAAAGCTGGAAGGGGCTCAAGCTCTGGCTTGGCTGGATCGCTCCTCCCACAGAAAGCCAACCAACAAAAGGATCAGTCTGCCTGCTGGCTATTGTGTACTGTACAAACAGGACTGCTAACGCAGAGAGAGATTTTTAAACCAGACCGGGACAGAGGCGTTGCTGAGAAAATCTCCTTCTCCCTTGACCGAAAAATCAACGGTTTGAACGGCTGCTGCCACAAGCTGAAATGCCTTTCAAGATGGTGGCAAATACTGAGTTTCAAAGTCTACACATAAAACCCTCAGTGGTTAGTGGTCAACTGGTCAATGTTCTCATGATGTTCAACAGGCTGTGATATCCAAAAGCGCGCACACACACGCACACGCACACACACACACACACACACACACACACACACACACTCATTTTCCGATCAGTTTACAGTCCCTGGGAGTGTTTTGGATTGGCTGGAGAGAGGGCAGACAGGTGATGATGTGATGAATGAGTGAATGAGAGAGACTGAGATGCGGGTGATGTCAGGAGGGCGTGAGCGCGAACTCACCTACGAAGGAGCGGGGAGTGGAGGTGTGTCCATTTCGGATGGGCGGGGGAGGGGGCGGGGGCCCGGCAGGGGTGCGGGAGGGGGGAGGGGGAGGCTTGCCTCGACCGGGAGCTTCGGAGGTGCTGCCGTGCGTCCGGTAGGGGGGCGGCGGAGGAGGAGGGGCTTCTCTGCCATTCCGCGATGGCTGCCCGGGCACGGGAGGAGCTATACACACACAGACACACACACAAAGGGGATACACGTATACACACACACAGAAGAACAAGCAAAAACATCAGTGAAAATGACCTGGGTCACACAGAGAGCACCAGCTGTCAAATCATGGAATACATTACGCTAGCAGAGAACAGAGAAAGAGAAAGAAAGCAATAAAGAAAGTGAGAGACGGTTGAAGAAAAGAAGGAGCCCGTCTCTAGAGGGGTCTTACCTGCTCCTCGTCCTGGGGGGTCGCGTACAGGAGGCGGGGGTCGTCCTCCCGGCGGAGTCGGGGAGGGGGGTGGCGGGGGTGCATGAGCGCGCGTGGGGGTGTGGCCGGCAGAGGATGGCTTCTTGCTGAGGGAGTTTTGCCTTTGGGGCAGCTCGGGGGCAGCCTCGCTGCCTGGGCTCGAGGGCCCGTTAGCTACACCCTGGCGGTATGGAGGAGGTGGGGGCGCCAGCGAGGAGGAAGAGGAGGAGCAAGAGGAAGAGGAGGAGCCACCCGTGGGAGGACGGCGGTTGTTGAGCGGGGAGGGTGGGGGTTTGGCGAGAGGTGGCAGGGGGGCATTTTCGCGCACGGGAGCGGGCGAGGAACCCCTCTGCCCCGGCGTGGGGGGCAGGGGCTTCTCGCGGTTGTAGGAGGAGGGAGAGGAGGAGGAAGAGGAGGTAGGGGTGGCCGCTTTGGGCGGGGGTGGCGCGTTGCCGCGGCGAGACACCGGTGGGGGCGGCGGGGGGGCCGAGCAGCTGTGCTTCATCCCAGGAGAGGAGGAGGAGGAGGGGTTACCACCACTAGCGGGGCGAGACAGGTCCGGCAGGGAGGGTCGCTGGGAGCGAGACTGCTCGGGGGGCGATGTTGACCCTGGCGACAGTTGCTGGGAGGGACTGTCGCCTTCATCGTGGCGACCGGGAGGGCGGGGCGCCGCAGGACGAGAGCCAGGCGGTTGCATTGCTGACCGCCCGACAGAACCATCTGGAGAGCACAGGATACATTAATATTGACCTAAGAAACTAAACAAGCCACACCAGTCTTCAAAAGATGCCACCACTTTATCCCTCATTTACAACAATATCTTAAGACTTTTATAACTGTCTTCGATCTCATGACATACCCATGATCAATAAAAGGCATATCAAACAAACTTCATGAATACTTTGAGTGATATATTAAAAATTTAAATGCAATCTTGTGAAATGTTTCTCCAATTACTTTTCCCCCCCGCCAGCCAGGTAATTCAAACAGGTAGACTAATTTAAGGGGAAAAAAAAAAGAATCAGTAAAGAACACCATAAACGTAGTCGTCTAAAGGTAACTTGCCTCCCACTGGTCGCAGCTTTGGCACGCCTCCTTGGAAAAGCCCACCCACTGGCTGCATGGAACCCGACACAGCCCCTGGACTGGCACTGCCACTACTTCCTTTGGGCTCTACGGAGAGTGGAAACACACCAGCAAAACATCAGGGAACGGCTGCACCTCTCAGCTCCATCTCTCTTTCTGTGTCACACAAGCACATCTTCACACACAAACATTTACAGTTCTCAGCTGCCATCAGACACTCCTAACAGACAACTACAAGTTTACTGGTCTTAACTTCTTTCTGTGACAGAGAGCTTTGTTGTAAGTACTAAGATAAGGTAAGATACAACTCAGCTCATCTGAACAGCAGTGAACAGTGTAAATCTGGAGGGAAAAGGGGGGGGGCTTGTTCAAAACCTTTCTTTTATTAATACCTTCAAACTGCCAGTGGATTGCATTCAGTATCATAACATGTGATCAGCAAAGACCTAGTATACATTTATTATATCATCCACAGATTAGTTACCTGGGGGTTGCAACCTAAAAAACGAAATGCTTATTAGCTTGGTAAAAGGAACATAAAAATCAATGCAAATAATAAATGTACTTGTTTTTTTTAGATAAATATTTTTTTCAACTCTTTCAATATGTTTTGTAAGTACATGTACAGATCCTCACGATGAGTTTATATCAGCAGCTTACTCTCGATGATGGGTGCACTCCGATCATTCACAACAGCAGCCTTCTTCAGCTTGGACCCTTTGCAGATGTCGGTCAAAAGCATGTTGCGCCCTTTAGCCTCATCTTTGTTCAGTTTGGGTGGGGTCGTGTTGGCCTGGTAAAACAGGGGGGCAAGGTTTTTCTTAGGCATGGGTAAAATACACTGGTGAAGACCACAGCCCCTGGCACTACCGGTAGACACGGTGTAGACAACATGGCTTATGTCATCACTACACTGTCCAGTTTTACAGGGCATGCATGGGGTTGCTTCTCTAAGCTACATTGCACACATTATTTATAGAGACCACAGAGCATGTATCTCACAACAATACATTTCTGAGTTTGTCAGAAAATCCTTAAAGGATGGGCAGAGGGTACATAACTAATGCTTTCAATACAAATAGCCGTTAAATGCCTACGCAGACAAGAACCGGCAAAGGAGATAAAGTAGGCCCAAGAACAGCTTATAGATGTGATTAAAACACTGATGGCAAGGTGTAGTGTATGCTTACCTGGCTGAAGGTGGGAGGAGGAGGTGGTCCACCAGGTGGTGGAGGGGGAGGGGGAGGGATCGGCATCTTAGCCCTCACAGCGGCACTCTCTTAGATACACATTAAGAAGGACTCACCTGTAACCACACCACAAAACAGAATTAGTCGTGTCTATCCATAAAAAAATGTCACCCAGGTCATAAATACATTAATTCGATTCAATCTGGATATTCGGTATCAGTTTCTACTGACATAGACAGCTGCTTACTTTACGCATCGTGCCGCATTAAACCACAACACCACACCCAAGGATTCCCTAGCTAATAGTTAAGTATCTACCTTTAAACAGAAAATATAGTTTATTGGCACTCTCCCACTCAGTCGTCTAAACGTATCTGTCTAGTGCAAATACAATCCACAGAGGACCAACAATACTAGCCGGCTGCATTACGCTATTTAGAAGCGATGATTACTGCTAATGTTACGCTCTTACTAGTCACAGTCTTTGACGTATATCATAGGGCTAGCTATGGCTGGGGCACCATATCATTACATATTATTTTCTAACGTTACTGTGTCTGCTAGCTGAATACGACTACTGCCTTTCGGGTTAGCTGTCTAAATTACTAAGCTTCTCTCGTGACAAGTGGCTAGCAACACAAACGTTGACTAAACCGAGCAACACATACAAGAAATGTATGGGGGGGGGGGGAGACAAGTCACAAAATCAAGAAAAGAAATCTCTTTCTCGGCCTTCGTCATCTTGTCATTAACGATTCTAGGCTGGTTGATCTTAGCGCCAGAATTTTGGCAAAAGATTTGCTGGCTAATATCAAAGCTAACAATCTAGCTAGCGATGTTGTGCCAAACTGACGGAAGAAACTCAAGTCAAACAAGTAATCAGTAATCAAGCATGTAAGCCAAGCAGAAGTACCGAGGCCAAGTGATCAGATAATATGTATATCTTCCTTATAAACAAACTAGTTGGCCGACTTGTCATATAAACAAATGTCTCCAGCTGCTCATCTTACACTACAAGCAAACAACTTTAGCTGGCTAACGATAGCTAGCTGACGTTATGGTAAACTAACATCAAATACTCAGCCTGTGCGAATGCAATCTCGGTTGTTACATGTGTATAACAAATGGCCTTGGATGGCATGGCGTGGATGAATTTCACGTGTGAATGACATTACCTGACTATTTCAGATATCGATCATGCTACTGACAACCGAGATTTCACCCAGGCATCTTATCACGACTTCAGATGAAGCTAGAAGCCTCGATTTCGAACACCACTAGAGTTCGCAAGTCTTTGCTTCCGGGTCGCCTCATTCGGTTCATATGGTAAAATAAAAGTTGCTGTGGGTTAGCCATGTAAGGTTTAAAAAATATGTAATTTCTGCATTTTTTCCCAGCTGCACGAGGACCTCTAATGTAATGCATGGCATCGTAAGTGAAATCGATGATGATAAATGGCGAATGGAAACATATAGAACTATTTTTATTGTCCACATGATCGCAATAACAAAGACTTTTAATTAAACAAATTCTGTTTCAATAATGTTAGTTAGGCCTATACTGTCGTGAAAGAGGCAGCCTATATGTCTGTAAAAAAGAGGCCACTTAAAGCAAAATTGCAGTTATATGCCTGCATGTAGATTGTGAAATGCTGTGAACTGCAGTGCAATTATAGCCCTCCATGTCGTATGTGGAACCTAGGATTATTACATTTAAAAATGCACAGGAAACAATCTCCATGTGTCAGCTCTTAGGGGGCTAGCTCTCTCAACCTCATGTTTATACATACATCTAAAAAAGACAGCTGCCCTCCACTCTAGCCACAGAACATACCTTACAACGGTATGCCACAGGGATAGGACATGGGGTGTGAAAGCCCCCTTGGCAGCAACAACTTTAACCAAAAGTAGTTCTAACTGTTAAAAATGGCTGTATTTGGCAACAAACAGAGTTAAGAATAAGGAGAGGATTGGGGTGGGCAGTGATATGGTCCTCCAAGGATTAGAACCTCGACTGGGTTTAAAGGAACAGTTTGAGATACGAACACTGTTCACCTTGAAGCAACCCAACTCATGTGCTTCCAGTTTTGTTAAACATTTAAAGCAGCATTATGGTGTTTTGGTTAAAAACTAGCAAGCTACTTCCATATAAAGCATGCAAAAGCCTTGCAGACACTGCCATCTCACATAAGCTGGCTAACGACCTAACTGTTGTCTTTTGGCAAAATTGTTGGCAATATAGTCTGCAAGGTGCTCCAACCTGTACCACAGAAATACATAGGGCAGAGTCTGGATGGCTAGTGGGAACAACGTGTGTTTATCTATCCTTCACTTTATTATATACCAGCAAAATCAATTTGAAGATGATACCAAAACTAGTTGCTAGTTTCTGTTGTCTGTCATCACTTTTGACCCTTTTGATCCAGACTCTGCACTATGTATTTCTGTGGTACAGATTGGAGCACCTTGCAGATAAGCCAACCCAGTTAGGATGTTAGCAAGCTTTTGTGAGATGGGAGTGTCTGCCAGGCTTTTGCA
Organism: Clupea harengus; assembly: GCF_900700415.2. Lineage (NCBI taxonomy): Eukaryota > Metazoa > Chordata > Actinopteri > Clupeiformes > Clupeidae > Clupea > Clupea harengus. Next base: position 29,830,248 of record NC_045152.1, on the reverse strand, counting down.
TGCTTTATATGGACGTAGCTTGCTGGTTTTAAACCAAAACGCCATAATGCTACTTTAAATGTAGTAACAAAACTGGAAGCACTGGTAGCACGAGTTGGAGTGGAACTCGAACTCAGAAACTCCAGGCGTAACAAATAAAAACAACCCCTGCTTCAGTGAGCCTCATTTTACATCATTATCAATGGTGGCATACATACCTCACAGAGTTAGCTGTGTCAAGGGCTAAAACCACTTTTACTGCATGGGAAGATGTGTGAAGGTAAAAATGTTCAAGAAAGCAGTTGTAGCCTACATAATAAAGGAGCGAATACCAAAAACAAAACTGCTCGCTTTTGAGCCATGGTGGCTGTGGGTAGACGAAGCGTAGACCCAGACGATTGGCCTACCGGATGTACATTCTTCAGTTTACTAATGGATTAACATGACAACGTGAATTATTTTTTATTTATTTTTATAAATTCGCTTTGATATTTCAACACAACACTTGAATATTGTGAAAAATATCGAAGAAATTACACTGACAAGTGCTACAGGCGGAATATGTGCGCGGGGGAGGGGGCGTGGCGACGGTGGTTAGTGATCTACCCTGATAACTGCACATATTTAAGTGTTATAAGCAGAATATCTGTGCAGGGGGAGGGGGCGTGGCGGTGGCTGGCGATGTACCCTGATAATTTCACATATTTAAGTGTTATAGGCAGAATATCTGTGCGGGGGGAGGGGGCGTGGCGGCGGTTACAAACACGCACGCGCGTGCAGGTACATCAGTGGGCCGCAAATTACTTTCTAGTCAGAATGGTGGTCCCTGGGACAAAACCAGTTGAAAACCCCTGCCCTACCACATGTGATGCCCTTTTGGGTAACCTAAACAGGTGTAAAGGTGTGTTCATATAAGTACATTCATTTATTCACTCATTCCTCCATCCATTCATGAGCCATGACTATCAAACATGGCTTGGCCAGCTTGATTGTTCATGAAGAGAAGTACTGTGTGTTTGGTACGCCACATGTGAGCATCTATTGCTAACAAGATCACTAAATGGCTGTGTGCTGATGCGGCAGCCCCATACCGGAACAATATCTGGGACGGCTTCATGCTAGATCAGGGCCAGATCTGTTCTGGAGAAGAAAGCAGGTGTTTTTTGTTAAATATGTTACACTTCATGTCTTTCATTTTTCCTTACTTACAGCAGATTTGCTAATATATAATGCAGAGCAAACTAGTTGTGATATAGTAAAGGTAGGCTTCCACAAATAGAAACCACAAGTATGTAATGGTATATTCAGCTCTGTGTTAAAAAGTTAAGTACATACACTGTATGCCATTTATATAGCCGTTACATTGATGCGAAGTAAAACACCAATCAGAATTGCTCCAAAACAAATAAAAGGCCGACCATTGTGTTATATACTTGGATAGGTTTGTATCAAACATTAACACAAGACTTCAAGTTTTGATATTTCTATTTTGATTGTATATGGTCCTGTGAACGAGAGATTCCCACTACCCATCCTGGATATGCACTTGGTCCCTGCTGCTCTGGGACTAAAGACCCCATGAAAAGCTTTCACAGCACAACATTGTAAACTGTATTGCCAAGAGACACCAGTTAACACAATGAAGCATATAGTAAAACCACTACAGGAAATACGTTAGGAAAGAGGCTTCATAGTCATCTCCACTACCAAAACAGGACAAGGCCTCAATTTGAAAAAGGCAAGACAACATTTGATTAATACAAATCTGTCCTTTATTGCAGTCAACATGTAGAGGCAAAAAGTCCAGACAGGTCATTGTGACCAGAGGAGCAGTCGAATCAGACTTCAGTCGTATGGGATACTACAGGGAGAAGAAACAAAAACCTTTTTAATTGCACATTTGTTGTCTGAAATCCTACGGTACGCCACTGCTCCAGGCAGAGCTGTTCAACTTCAACCAAACAAACATTTGTGACTACAGGTATAGATTTGTTAGAGACCTGCCAGGCTGCATTTTTAAACATTAACGTGTGACCATGCCAAACCACAACACTCAAAGTTCCTAGACCCTTGCACTGAATCAGATTCCTTGTGAAAACATTTTTAAGAGCAAACGGTTTGGACCATCCAAGTGGTTCCTTGTATAATCATAACTCCCTTACCAGTAGTTCCAGTGTGGGCAGCCACAGCACCCTCACTTGCATCATCTTGCGATTACGCACAAATAGAAAGGGACACAGTCAAAAGGGAGGCGCAAACATTCAAAGTGTTCCATCAAAACAGACATGCACTGATGTCCTTACCGGTAGCTGCAGTGTGGTCAGATGTAGTTGGGGGATTTGGTGTTGGGGTGGTAGCCACAGCATCTTCACTTGCTGAATCATCTTCACTTGCATCATCATCATCATCATCATCTTCACTTGCTCCATCTTAGGATAACCATACAAAAGTGAACATTTAACCAACACAATCAAGACTCAACAGAACCCATAATATCGTAAAAAAATAAATAAATAAAAAAAACCTCCACCAGCTTCAGTAGGGGCAGATGTGGTCTGGTTGTGGGGATTGGGTGTTGTGGTGGAAACCACATCATCACTTTGGCGGTCCACAGCATCTTCACTGGCCCCATCTTGGGATTCCACATGAGTGAGGGGGCCAGAGAGAAGCCAAGGGACACACATTTTATACAAAAACCAAACTTGCAGAAAACCACACAAAAACTAAAAAGAAACACCCTACCAGTAACTTCAGTTTGTGCAGAAGTTGTCTGGTTGTGTGATTAGTGCTGGCGGGGTAGGTAGCCACAGCATCTTCACTTGCTCCACCTTAGGATAAACATACAAGAGTCAACATTTATCCAACACAATCAAGACTCAACACAACCCATAAACATCGTTAAAAGGAAACCTCACCACCAGCTTCAGTAGGGGCAGAGGTGGTCTGGTTGTGGGGAACGGGTGTTGTGGTGACAACCACATCACTTTGGCGGTCAACTGCAGAGGCCTTAAAGTTCACATCTCTCTTCGGAAAACCGAATGCTGTTCAAAGGAAGACAAAACGAGTGACTATTTCAGACAGAATTTCAAGATAAAACACAACCAACAGAAACCAGAGGAAAACTTACCATTACAGACACAAGCAATGAGGACACACACAACCACCTTTGCAAATGACGCCATGTTTAACAGTCAATAAACAACAACGGAAGGGATAACTCCGCGGAACCATTAACGCAGTCTTATAAAGGCACGACGCCCTCGTTCTCGTTTCAATAATAACCATGGGTCACGTGAGTTACAGGTGTGCATCGTTTAGCGAGGCAGCCCGTTGTCTCTGCACAACAGCGAAGCATAGCTCATTTGGGCATGGTTTCGCTTATTATCTTTCAAAGCAGCTGTGTATCACCATCAATTCGGCTTCATTTTCAGTCAAAGACTGTTTGGCATCTGTCGGCAATGACCGCTTAAGAGGTTTCTTATCGTCGTTGTTGCCTGAAATGTGTATGGGATATGTCATTATTTTTTGTAGGTTATCCGAAACGACGTGACTCGGATTTGAACTTTAATGCTAAAAGCATTCACTAAGCCTACTCTGACTGACTATGCCATGAATTATTGGTCTATTTTAGTCACTATACTAAAAATCTTTGCTGGCATGTGTTGCCTGTCTCATCTCGCGGAGGTTCGCTTTTACTATTTCGTAAAATGCTTTTTCATGTAGGAAAAACATGCGGAACTTTGCTGTGACTTTGCTAAATGTGAATGCCATTTCTTTATCGATTACGTTTTTAATCTGACATTGTTACCGATTTCATTTGTGAAAGAGACTATTTACTCAGTGACCAGATTTTCAGATTTGCAAACTAACTGAATTGTTGCCCCATGAACATGTCAGATGACGCTCAGTAGGCCTATAGCTGCCCGAGTTATTCAGGAAGCGCAATGTCTAAAAGCAATGACATTGTGAGATTTTGATGTCATTTCTGTGATAGTAATGTATTGTTAATATTGCTAAGTAAGATTATGGTGGATATATACCTGCATATCAATCCTGCATAACATAACGCTAGTTTTATAGATGAAATAAAGACATTTGGCACCTTTCATCTAACTGTGAACCATTCCATTGAAATGAGTTGAAGTTGTGTCTAAAAGGCTTACAAGAGAAATCTGTGTTGATTCACACATTAATGTGCAACGATGTCCACATTACAACAAAGCAAATCCAACAAAATATTTTTTAAGTGCATGTAACTTATACCATAAGACACAGCGTGGTGAGGGAGCAACAGATCCCTACAAGGCTGGAAAAAGCAGACACGATCTCTCTCTTTCTCTCTCACTCTCTTTCTCTCTCACTGTTTTGTCTGTAAATAGTAATGTTCTACATAACGGTTTCAATCATTAACGTAAGTTAACACATTAGTGTAAAGTAATACACAATTGAATCTGAATAAATTAGCCTTAAGCACTGATACATGTTGGAACTCATGGGTTGTCCTACTCCTGAAGTTGTCTAACTTGTCAGCTTTTTATGTTCTGCTCCAGTTACATAGAAATACTCACAACACAGATCAAGTGTCCAATGGAAAGGATTTTATTTTGAACTCCATTCAGAGCAACATCATAACAATACTGGCGCACGTGGCTCCTGCCCTTGTGCAGTCCGTTATGATCGCACCCTCAGCCCAAAGGGAAGGTACTTTGAAAGTGGTCAGATCAGTACTTTCACAAGCCCCTGCCTGGGCCCAAAGCAACTGGGATCGTGGACCTTGAATCTTCAGGCCCAAAGCAAAACATTGAAATTAAAGGAGGTTCAACTCCTCTTCCTGCCACAAGAGGTCAATCCTGACCTTTACCACAGCAGCAAAAGAGTCTGCAGATGCCAGAGGCTAAGCGTGATGACAGCGATGGCCTCCTGGTCCTCTCTGGGGAATGGGTAACAGGCTTCTCCACCACTGTAATACAGAGCACATCACTGTTTTATACTTCTCATGACAAAACCCTCATCTACCTTCAGGCTGTATAAGAATGAATAATACTAGGTTAGGCACAGGAGAATACTGTACTCATACCTGGCGATGGAGCTATAGATCTCTACGTTGAGAGGGTGGAAAGAAGATGGTATTTATTATGTGAATGTAGCAACATAAACACCTAAATGATACACAATATTAATATTTATCATCTTATGATGTGAAATTTCTATTAACTTTAGATTTCCAGTGGATTGTAAAGATCCTTTTTCTCCGCTGTTTATCCTCTCCTCTTGAGGACTTCATATTTGCTGAGTCCTGAAAGATCAACAACGATGAAAGAACACATTGTTTCATTACTATACTATGAACATGTGACAACATGTGACAAGTTTAACTGAAAAGAAAAAGTGTCTTTCTATTTATAGGTCTATAGTAGTAATGTCTAGTATCTTAACTACTGTGAATAGGAATAAGCACTGCTGAACTTTCAAAGGACAAATGTGTCAGAATAAATCTGCCTTTGTCAAGAATGACAATGACACACACAGTTCACTGAATGATTGCAGCAACAGTGATCTCCCAGAGACTGGACCTGAAAAATACTACTGTTGACAGGTTGGTGCTTGAAGTATTGCACATCAACACTGCAGGTTTAGTTTTATTTCTTAACTATTGTGGATGACTTCATCTATTTTATTTCTTAACTATTGTGGATGACTTCATCATAATTTTTTCCTTCTTAGCCTCTCTCAGAGAAAAAAAAAAGTATAACACTTCATTACCTCATGAAGGAATTTTCATTCACACCGTCGCCTTTCTAAATGATCTCATTTAGCATATAGTTGGTTTGTGAATGTCCTTTACCTCGTGGGAGCTCATGGCTAGAGTTGCAACAGCCTCCTCTGGCCTGGTGGAAAGGCTGGAGGAGGACACATGTGGTCTCTCAGTAGGAAGATCTTTCACAGAGCAGGTGGAGGTACTGTGAGGCCTACTCATCTCACTAGTGATACTGCTGCAGCTACTGTTTCTGCTGCTGCTGCTGGAGCTGATCAGGGTTTCAGTGACTCCTCTCTTTGCCAGAACACTGCCCCCTTGTCCAGGGCACAGAGTCCCACTGTGTCCACCACAGTCCTGGGACCGGAGGTTGTCCTCAGGCAGGCGGGAAGTGGACACTGAGGTGTCTGACTCTGAGATGGAGTACTCTGAGACTGAGACGGCCTCAGTGTCTGTGTCAGACTCTAACAAGGCTGTAACAGCAGGCCATGCAGAGGTTACTATCACCAGCTGATATTCAGCACTAAACATCAAATCCAGAAAACGTAAACAAGGTTGCTTTTCATGCTGGCTTCTAATGACTAAAGTTAATGACAGATAAACTATTTAACATAACAAGAATGTATCTGTTTACATCTGGCTTTACAGAAAAAAAATATTTGCTCTATATTAATGTGAGGGCAACAAACAATCACAAATCACCTCTCTTTCTGGCCATTATGTCCACGGCGTCATGAAGTAAGTTAGCCACGTTTTTGGAGATGGCTGTGGTGAGCAGCTTTATGACTGGCCCTCTCTCTAGCACAAACACCTGTGGCAACAGTTAAGTTAAGATTTCATGCATAGCTATGGATTGTATTTATACACAGGTCTTTACAAAACTGTGTTGTTTGATGTATGAATTTGAATAGTGAGATGATGTTACAAACAATGCTAATTTCTTCTAATGGAATAATCTGGTGTGTAGATCTTCCTGCTGTGGGGACCTTGCAGTACCTGTGGAAGGAAGGGCATCTCTAATGCTTGTGTCCTCATTCTGGATGCATGCAGCAACCGTAAGCGACTTGGAGCATTTACGAGTCTCTCAAGTAGGTTTCTGGATGCCTCAAGGACAAAGTGATCCATAATAAATCTAATGAAGTCCTCAAATTGAAAGTAGTTGTCCTCCTGGGTGACACTTCCCTCTGCCCTGGTGGATTGCCCGTGTGAAATAAACCTCCTCAAGTCGATCAGTAGCATTGATGTAATGTGAATCAGGTCAATGAAGGCTTCTTTCGTTTGAGTTTGATTTCTATATTTTTCTAGGAACTCGGAGATGTCCTGACAGCCCGCATAGAACCCTCTCCTCCAGACAGCATACCCGGGAGTCAACGTCTCCAGGAGCAATGTTGGGATTTCCAGGGCCTTGGCAACAACAAACTTGAATTGTTTAGCCTGGGTCTGCCTGCTTTTTGGTAATCGTTTGTAGTAAAGAGAGCTGAAGTCAGCATGTTACTGTCTAGCTGGCATGGGGCTCTCCATATCACCAATTGTGTGGGCCATTTCATCGATGCCGGCTCTTTCTCTTTGGGGACCTTTGGGGAACTCCTCACAGCCAGGTGCAGCCTGCACCAGCAGTATAGGGAGGCGGCTTAGAGCAGCAGATTCCCCCTGGGTGGCACTTGGCTCCATCCGTTTGCACACCCGCAAGGCAGGCATCAAAAAGTCCAGGGTGAGGAATCCTACGCATCTTATAATTTTTCTTATGGCCCAGTCCAGCTCCTCATCAGAGAACTAGATTATAAAAATCATAGATTGACTGACACATACTGGAGATATGCTCCTGCCTGCACTCATGGAGAATATAGTGTTGAGGTACTGTATACAAGGTTGTATGTATTTTTCAAATACACAAGCAAACAGGCTCATAAAAAGTCACATACTCAAAGCAGACATTAAAAAGCAAACATTAGAAACCGCCTTACCGCGATAAGGAAAGCAGCCCTGATCATCTGCAATTCCCTGAAATACAAAGAGAGTATAAGCTTAAAACACTTGTTCATGGACACTGATGGTGACATAGATAGTTATCAGTGGGTTACCAAGCAATTCCATGATGGGGTTGAACATCTAAAGGTGACTTACTCAGCAGAAAACTGCTCGGTGAAAGGTAGGATACTGACTGCACAGATGTCCACATCAAGGAGTTCGTCAAAATATTGACGCACAATCTCCTGCAAGAAAAAGACAAAACAAAAAATAGATACTGTCAAATGTAGTTTGCACTCACCTTTGTGCAAACAGATGTTTATGGAATAAGATCACAATTACTTTAACTGCCTGGAGTCTAAATTCATGGCCAATATGCTGTTTCCCCTTTTTTTTCCAGTTTCCCCTCTGATATTTAAATCGACAAAACTACATACCCCAAGGTCTCGAGGTCCCGAGTTAAATCTTCCTGAAGTACTCGCCATCGTGTATTGAAAGGAGCTATACTAAAATGCATGCACTGGAGTAACACCTTACAAGTGAATGAATAAATGCAGTCACCTTGCTTTATAGAACTTTCAGGTTACCCTACGTCACAAAGCTGGAAAAGTGTTCTCACAAAGAATGCCATCTAAATGTCATGACAACAATTTTAGCTATGAGGGACAGACAACACATGCCAGCAAAGATTTTTAGTATAGTGACTAAAATAGACCAATAATTCATGGCATAGTCAGTCAGAGTAGGCTTAGTGAATGCTTTTAGCATTAAAGTTCAAATCCGAGTCACGTCGTTTCGGATAACCTACAATAAATAATGACATATCCAATACACATTTCAGACAACAACGACGATAAGAAACCTCTTAAGCGGTCATTGCCGACAGATGCCAAACAGTCTTTGACTGAAAATGAAGCCGAATTGATGGTGATACACAGCTGCTTTGAAAGATAATACGCGAAACCATGCCCAAATGAGCTATGCTTCGCTGTTGTGCAGAGACAACGGGCTGCCTCGCTAAACGATGCACACCTGTAACTCACGTGACCCTGGTTATTATTGAAACGAGAACGAGGGCGTCGTGCCTTTATAAGACTGCGTTAATGGTTCCGTGGAGTTATCCCTTCCGTTGTTGTTTATTGATTGTTAAACATGGCTTCATTTACAAAGGTGGTTGTGTGTGTCCTCATTGCTTGTGTCTGTAATGGTAAGTTTTCCTCTGGTTTCTGTTGGTTGTGTTTTATCTTGAAATTCTGTCTGAAATAGTCACTCGCTTTGTCTTCCTCAGCATTCGGTTTTCCGAAGAGAGATGTGAACTTTAAGGCCTCTGCAGTTGACCGCCAAAGTGATGATGTGGTTGTCACCACAACAGCCGTTCCCCACAACCAGACCACCTCTGCCCCTACTGAAGCTGGTGGTGAGGTTTCCTTTTAACGATATTTATGGGTTCTGTTGAGTCTTGATTGTGTTTGTTAAATGTTGACTCTTGTATGTTTATCCTAAGATGGAGCAAGTGAAGATGCTGTGGCTACTACCCCAGCACCTAATCCACACAACCAGACAACTTCTGCACAAACTGAAGTTACTGGTAGGGTGTTTCTTTTTAGTTTTTGTGTGGTTTTCTGCAAGTTTGGTTTTTGTATAAAATGTGTGTAAGTGTGTCCCTTGGCTTCTCTCTGGCCCCCTCACTCATGTGGAATCCCAAGATGGGGCCAGTGAAGATGCTGTGGACCGCCAAAGTGATGATGTGGTTGTCGCCACAACACCCAATCCCCACAACCAGACCACATCTGCCCCTACTGAAGCTGGTGGAGGTTTTTTTTTTTTTTTTTTTACGATCTTTTTTGGGTTCTGTTGAGTCTTGATTGTGTTGGTTAAATGTTCACTTTTGTATGGTTATCCTGAGATGGAGCAGGTGAAGATGATTCAGATGATGATGATGATGCAGATGATGATGCAAGTGACGATGATGCAGATGATGATGATGCAAGTGATGATGCTGTGGCTACCACCCCAACACCAAATCCACCAACTACATCTGACCGCACTGCAGCTACCGGTAAGGACATCAGTGCATGTCTGTTTTGATGGAACACTTTGAATGTTTGCGCCCCCCTTTTGACGGTGTCCCTTTCTATTTGTGCGTAATCGCAAGATGATGCAAGTGAGGGTGCTGTGGCTGCCCACACTGGAACTACTGGTAAGGGAGTTATGATTATACAAGGAACCACTTGGATGGTCCAAACCGTTTGCTCTTAAAAATGTATTCACAAGGAATCTGATTCAGTGCAAGGGTCTAGGAACTTTGAGTGTTGTGGTTTGGCATGGTCACACGTTAATGTTTAAAAATGCAGCCTGGCAGGTCTCTAACAAATCTATACCTGTAGTCACAAATGTTTGTTTGGTTGAAGTTGAACAGCTCTGCCTGGAGCAGTGGCATACCGTAGGATTTCAGACAACAAATGTGCAATTAAAAAGGTTTTTGTTTCTTCTCCCTGTAGTATCCCATACGACTGAAGTCTGATTCGACTGCTCCTCTGGTCACAATGACCTGTCTGGACTTTTTGCCTCTACATGTTGACTGCAATAAAGGACAGATTTGTATTTTTTAATCAAATGTTGTCTTGCCTTTTTCAAATTGAGGCCTTGTCCTGTTTTGGTAGTGGAGATGACTATGAAGCCTCTTTCCTAACGTATTTCCTGTAGTGGTTTTACTATATGCTTCATGCAACAAGGCCTTCAACGACTCTACAATTTTAAAAGCATCTAGTTTTGTCTGAATTTGTAAAATGGTTGAACTGGTAGTGATGCACTATAATGGTGAACTGCTTGTGGCATTTCAATAATCTCTACTGTACTGTTTGACATGTACATCTCAAGTGAATTTGCGTGGTAAGTGGTAAACTGATGTCCGTCCCTACTAAGGGAGTACTGGCCTTAGTAGGCTAACCCCCTGAAAGGCATTCAAACAATAACAGCCTAGTTGAGGCTGAGGGAACCTTGCCATTGTGTTAACTGGTGTCTCTTGGCAATACAGTTTACAATGTTGTGCTGTGAAAGCTTTTCATGGGGTCAGAGCAGCAGGGACCAAATGCATATCCAGGATGGGTAGTGGGAATCTCTTGTTCACAGGACCATATACAATCAAAATAGAAATATTGAAGTCTTGTGTTAATGTTTGATACAAACCTATCCAAGTATATAACACAATGGTCGGCCTTTTATTTGTTTTGGAGCAATTCTGATTGGTGTTTTACTTCGCATCAATGTAACGGCTATATAAATGGCATACAGTGTATGTACTTAACTTTTTTAACACAGAGCTGAATATACAATTACATACTTGTGGTATCTATTTGTGGAAGCCTACCTTTATATCACAACTAGTTTGCTCTGCATTATATATTAGCAAATCTGCTGTAAGTAAGGAAAAATGAAAGACATGAAGTGTAACATATTTAACAAAAAACACCTGCTTTCTTCTCACGTAAGAACAGATCTGGCCCTGATCTAGCATGAAGCCGTCCCAGATATTGTTCCGGTATGGGGCTGCCGCATCAGCACACAGCCATTTAGTGATCTTGTTAGCAATAGATGCTCACATATGGCGTACCAAACACACAGTACTTCTCTTCATGAACAATCAAGCTGGCCAAGCCATGTTTGATAGTCATGGCTCATGAATGGATGGAGGAATGAGTGAATAAATGAATGTACTTATATGAACACACCTTTACACCTAACTATGTACCCGTTTAGATTACCCAAAAGGGCTTCACATGTGGTAGACGATCGGCCTACCGGATGTACTTCTAGAATTTTTGATTGGTTAAGATTAGTTACCAGGCAGGAACGGAAAACACCATTGGCTAATACCAGGACCTTTACTTTTTTTTGCTGAGCTACAATGTCGTTTGCCTGACTTTTAATGTGGTGTCACGTTTAACGCTGCTGTTCAACATTAATAGCAATATGTTAGGTGTAATTTGTAGCGGTAAATAACATAAACGTCACTAACGTGAGTGATTGATAAAGGATATATGTTACACATCACAAACACACATAATCGATGTTTTTTTTGTGTGAAAGTGATTTAATTGGTTAGCTCAAATAAAAGTATCTTACGTGAGCTAACTACCTATCGTAACAGTGTTAATTATCGGCAAACATTCACGTTGTCATGTTAATCCATTAGTAAACTGAAGAATGTACATCCGGTAGGCCAATCGTCTGGGTCTACGCTTCGTCTACCCACAGCCACCATGGCTCAAAAGCGAGCAGTTTTATTTTTGGTATTCGCTTTTTTCATTATGTAGGCTACAACTGCTTTCTTGAACATTTTTACCTTCACACATCTTCCCATGCAGTAAAAGTGGTTTTAGCCCTTGACACAGCTAACTCTCTGTGAGGTATGTATGCCACCATTGATAATGATGTAAAATGAGGCTCACTGAAGCAGGGGTTGTTTTTATTTGTTACGCCTGGAGTTTCTGAGTTCGAGTTCCACTCCAACTCATGTGCTACCAGTGCTTCCAGTTTTGTTACTACATTTAAAGTAGCATTATGGCGTTTTTGTTTAAAACCAGCAAGCTACGTCCATATAAAGCATGCAAAAGCCTGGCAGACACTCCCATCTCACAAAAGCTTGCTAACATCCTAACTGGGTTGGCTTATCTGCAAGGTGCTCCAATCTGTACCACAGAAATACATAGTGCAGAGTCTGGATGGCTAGTGGGAACAACGTGTATTTATCTATCCTTCACTTTATCATATACCAGCAAAATGTATTTGAAGATGATACCAAAACTAGTTGCTAGTTTCTGTTGTCTTTCATCACTTTTGACCCTAATTGCAGGATGACACACAGCACATGAACACATACACATTCTCTCAACCTAATACTGTATTGCAGAGCCCATCCTGTATTGTCTCTCCCTCTGATCCTCCTGAAATAGGTCTGTTGCTATCCCTCTGCTAACAGTTAAATGTTTAGTCACTTAGCTTCAGTGTGTCAAATTTAGTTTGAAAGACATTCTCTAGTGATGGGACTCCACCACCAGGTGACTAGCCCAATGCCTGCTTAAACAACCAAACAACCAAGATTCTTGCATTGAATATTATTCAGTAGGTGCACTACCCCACACATTTATAGTAATGAGCTAGGATAATGCACTTCCTAAAAAAAAATCGTGATTTTTGGCAAAACAGTTTTTGAGTTATTGTCATGTGTCATTTGCAGCCTATGAGTGGGGAGACTGTCAACTTGTCTGTGGGCATTGGTCGTATCCTGTCATTGTGTTGTGTGTTTGTGAATTATTTGTCCTATTGCTGGGGTCGACTGGTGTTCTTATTTATTTATTCTTTGCCACTTTTTGGTTGTTTAAGCAGGCATTGGGCTAGTCACCTGGTGGTGGAGTCCCATCAGTGCATGCCAACAGCTTATCACTAATACAGTGGGGTTGCTGTGTCACTCTGGTCACTTTTCGTGTGGAGTGTGTGTGTGCGTGTTTGTGTGTGCTTGTTCCCGAAAGGTTTGTCTGAGCCCTGGAGTTAGCCTGCCTCCCCCTAAGCTTAGCCCCTGCCTGCTATAGCTTTTATTTTCCATTAGTGTTTGCCAGTAGTGGTGTAACAGTGCTGTCTGTTTGGGCCCCTTATTTTAAAGGTAAACGCATGAAATGTTATGCAGGCAAGCCTATTTGTACATCTTCAAAATATGTGCACAAAAAAGAGCAAATGAAAATATCTCCAGCCTATTCACTGACTTGGTACTCCACAATAAATTGTTTTGATGGAGCATTCGTTACATCCCTCTCTTTTTTGAAGGATGAGCATATTCCTTCTGTGAAAACAAGAAAAAAAGTAATTGGGCACTCAACAAATATACCGGTTCTGAATGAATCAGTTTGTGTTTGCTGACCTTATCCTCCACATCACTAGATGCAGATGAGAATTGAGGAGGGGCCGTTTCTGCCTCATCATGGGAACATCCTATTTCCCCATCTCCATTGTGGCCTTCATGAAGACTAATAGACTGCACTTCAGGTAACCTCGGCCCTCGTTTCTCCTCAGGGATGGTTAGTTCTGTTGAGAGAGTTAGGTTCATGTTAAACACCACTTTATTAGAATATCCCACAACAATCATGATCCGAATCAAGTTTCCAGACGGTCATACAAATGCTCAACATAAAATCTAAATTTTACAACGTTTTTTTTTCTTCACGGGGTAAGGGAATTTATTTTGTATTGCCCACCCAAATAATCCAAAAGGGCCACCCGAAGATAATTAACACCTCTGGTTTAGAGTGTTCATGTTGTCCCTGTTTGTGAAGTACCCAAGAAGAGAAGTAACTCGCAGAACGTATGCGCTAGTTTGTCGTTGTAGTCTTTGCAGTGTGTTTGTGCAACTTTCTGGCCCATCATCGGCGATGTGAGGTGACACTGCGGCCTTCGTCGCTGCTTGTTCATTTATGTCGGTTTGGTGTGTCTCTGGTTTAAAGGCCAAAATGACTGTTGGCTAGTCCGATTGTAAACTAAATCAAATTATTTTAAAGGGTAGGAATATTTTTAAAGATTTGTTATGACCCAAGGTATTTTCTGCCTTTTCTCCTGGCCTCCTTTTCGGCAGAGATAACGTATTTCCTAAAGGATCCGTATTGAAACCGGACGTCGTCACTTTACACCGCTGTCTGGTTGGATAAAACTTGTCACATGTCCTGAACAGAAATGGACAAGGACCTTTGATTTATTCTTTAGGAACCATGTCGATGCCTGACTTTTAATGTTGTGTCACGTTAACATTAATAGCGATTGAATTACACTTGTGTCGATGTATTCGCTAGCGGTAAATAAACGTAAATAACTTGAATGACTGATAAAGGATATATGTTACACATCACAAACACACACAATCGATGGGTTTTGGGGGAAATGAGGTAATTGGTTAGCTTAAATTACTGTATCTTAGGCAAGCTAATTGACCTAGCTAGCAATAGCTACCGGAATTAACAGTGCTAGCTTTGTGTTTGGTCATATAGCTTCGTAAAAGTTCGGTTAACAAGTCACTTGTGTGTTTAGTTGTATGACTTCGTAAAAGTTCGGTTAACAAGTCAATTGAGCATTAAGTCACCTGACTATAATGGGTCAATTCATATCAGCATGCTAACGTTATACTTATTAGCAGCGAGGCTAGCTAGCTACTATGTGTTCCAATGGATTGTTGGTCTAAGCGTTAGCAGCAACCTAACAATAATGGTCGAGAGCTTCAGTTAAGACCTACAATACTCTGCAACATTCGTGTACCTCATGAACAACTAACCGAGTCAATGTAGACATATAAAAAGTCATGTAGATAGCTTTATTCACATAAGCCGTATAACTTCACAAAAATAATAATAATTTAAAGAAATCCGATCGTTTGAATGTCAGGCGATCAACATAATTTCTCAACGAAAAAGTAAAGGTCCTGTTATTAGCCAATCAAACGGAGTAAATCACCCACTTCCAGTTTCAATACGGATTCTCTGGTCAACACGTTATCTCTGCCGACACTCCTTCTCCTTGTAACGTATTTAACATTACAGTCAGTGGGGAGTGTCGCCCACTGTGTATTTTAATCATGTTGTGGTAAAACGAATTATTTCATGGGAAGACGCCGCCTGGATTAGATTGTTTAGATGTTATTCCATTAATGCATTACATCACTGGTATTATGTACCCCCTACCCTTCTGAAAATATATATTGAAAAATACATGTGTTATCGCCTCCGAGCAAAAATGCCTTGAGATTTCCGCCCATGGTTGTTGTGAAACGTTGGTGCTGTTGCAAGATAATAACAATAAGAATAACAAACTTTTGTTTGTCTAGCACCTTTCATGCAAAACAATGCAGCTCAAAGTGCTTAACGGCAAAGATTTCCCAGCGGTCTGAATACTGATATACTGAATACGGTCTGATTTTTAAGTGAACTTCAGCCTTCGAATGAAACCTGCAGTGATATCTGATATGCTGCTTCCACCGTGTGGTCAATTATGTTTTAAAGTGTATTTTTTGTAAATGGGCCATTGGGGTAGGGGGGACCGGTGCACCTGTCCTAATATTTGATAAGATTATTGGAATATAACAGACTCTATGCAGTTAATAATTATACTAGCATCTAGATCGGAAATCACTGATCCAGTGGCGTTTCTACATTAGGGGCACGTGGGGCACTGCCCCACCAGATCCAGATGGCGCTGTTGTGAAGAAAGCTCAATCTGTGTTTTGTGGAAAAATATATCTTATTTAATTTAATATGCAAAGTAGCGCGAATGTGTGTGTGTGAATAAGCTTGACTCATAAACTTGACTCACAAGCATTCTAGTCCACAAGCATTCTAGTCCTGTTTTGGAGTAATTTGATTCGTGTGTGTTTCTGTATGTGTGCTTGCTCTGTGAAATGCTTCTCTCCGCTGTCCCTCTCTGCTCTGTGGGGCAGCAGCGCAAGCTTAAGACTGTTGCCATGGAAACACCAATGAGCGTGAACCACACAGGCCAAAGTTAACATTGGGAGATAGGGCACTTTCAGATGTGCCCCGTGAAATCTGCCTAGCAACTCGACTCGAATATTGCGAAAACCGCGAGAACTGTACCCCGTGATCAAGAAAAAAAAAACATACAGTCAGATCATATCAGACAGACCAATGGCAGTAACGTTACTGCTAGTAAGCTATCGCTAGTTTTCGAGTATTTTGGAAGTGTTTTAATTCAGACTACAATGAATAATGTATTGTAGACTATTCGTTGAGGATGTCATTTAGTACATTTTCGTTGGAAGATAAATTAGAAATAAACGTTTGGGGCCACACAGTCCAGACGTCTTGATCCTGCTGCAGCCTGTTGAGAAAGCGACTCGAACTTTCAAGATGGAAATGTATTACAGAAAGACATGGCTAACTGCTAGCACATCAAAACAAGCACTGTTCTGCTTCCCGTGCCTTCTTTTTGGAATTGGCACTAATGCAGACTCAGTTTGGACAACGGATGGATTCAAAGACCTGTGAAGCATCTGGCAGCTCTGTGGGAAGTGCGAACTGGGCATTTTTGAGACTGTGCGGGGGCGACACCAGGCTGAAAACACACTACGATTCGGTGAGTCAAACTTTTTTGGAGCTAAAGGATGTATCAATGCAATCTGCAAGAACAACGTTTTGTTCATTTAGCAGCATGTTTTTTTGCTGTTATTTGTTTCAGTTGTGCCTTTTGCTTCATATTGTATGCCACACGTGTGCCACAAGCGTAATACATTATGCAAGTTATTTGAGCTATGTGTCTAATCTTTTTACTTTGTTGCAATCATTTTACTTTAAAGCCATCTCAATTTCTGTATTATAGGCAACATCTTTGTGTCGCGCTGAAGCATGTGAAATGTATTTGAAATAGGATTTCTGCTCCCTGCTGGCACTCAAAAATGCAGCCCATAGCATATCTTACTGGTCTATATAGGCATACTACTTATAATAATCAGCTACCCCTATTTTCCCACTGCACTGATCACCACCTGTTTCTTGAGATACTGTCAAAGCACATCAACTGTGCAGGCAAAATATTGCACAAAACCTAAGTTACAAATGTGCCCCACGGAAACAACGTTTGTCTATAACTTTTGACAGAAATTGTGACACAAATTTTAAATATAACATGCTGATGCCTCCATACGTGTTGTCTATGTTTCATCGCATTACGTTAGACACGAGCTGAGAAATTAAGCATGTTACAACTGTTCCAGGTACAACTGTACCCGGTCTCCCCCTGTTACAGCACATGCACTGTCATAGCTAAAGTTGTTGTCATGACATTTAGATGGCATTCTTTATGACAACACTTTTCCAGCTTTGTGACGTAGGGTAACCTGAAAGTTCTATAAAGCAAGGTGACAGCATTTATTCATTCACTTGTAAGGTGTTACTCCAGTGCATGCATTTTAGTATAGCTCCTTTCAATACACGATGGCGAGTACTTCAGGAAGATTTAACTCGGGATCTCGAGACCTTGGGGTATGTAGTTTTTCAATATGAATATGAGAAATTGAATATTGAAATTTCAATATGAGAGGGGAAACTGAAAAAAATGGCGCCAGGCCCACTGAGATCATATAAACTGCCTAGAAAGCCCAGTGAATGTCTTCTGAATTCCGATGTGCGTAGGCCTTCATTTGTGACATGTAGCAAAACAATTACATTCGGTCTCAGTGGTCAGAAAAGTAGGTTATGGTTTATTTTTAGCCTACTATAGTCCGCCTATATATTGTTTATATTTGTGATCAGTAGGTTAGAGGTTGGTAACAACTAGCTATATAAACAAGCATCAGATTGTTGTATTGTATGGCATGTAGTGTGTATA
This sequence comes from Clupea harengus, assembly GCF_900700415.2. Classification (NCBI taxonomy): domain Eukaryota; kingdom Metazoa; phylum Chordata; class Actinopteri; order Clupeiformes; family Clupeidae; genus Clupea; species Clupea harengus. The sequence continues at coordinate 29,812,169 of NC_045152.1, read as the reverse complement.
GTGTAGTGCATATATCATATAGTGTGTACAGTGGGCTGATGAAGCATATTACATTATAGTGCAGTTATAATGTTGACCTTTGCTTGATCATCCAATCAGGAAATATAGGATGGACGCCAAAGACTAAATGTAATAGCCATGAATTTAGTCTCCAAGCAGTTAAAGTAATTGTGATCTTACTCCATAAACATCTGTCTGCACAAAGGTGAGTGCTTATTTTTTTGTTTTGTCTTTTTCTTGCAGGAGTTTGTGCGTCAATATTTTGACGAACTCCTTGATGTGGACATCTGTGCAGTCAGTGTCCTACCTTTCACCGAACAGTTTTCTGCAGAGTAAGTCCCCTTTAGATGTTCACCCTGATCATGGAGTTGCTTGGTAAACCCTTCATATTTCTCTATGTCACCATCAGTGTCCATGAACAAGTGTGTTAATCTTATACTCTCTTTGTTTTCAGGGAATTGCAGATGATCAGGGCTGTTTTCCTTATCGCGGTAAGCCGGTTTCTAATGTTTGCTTTTTAATGTCTGCTTTGAGTATGTGACTTTTCATGAGCCTGTTTGCTTGTGTATTTGAAAAATACATACAACCTTGTATACAGTACCTCAACCCTATATTCTCCATGAGTGCAAGCAGGAGCATATCTCCAGTATGTGTCAGTCAATCTATGATTTTTATAATCTAGTTCTCTGATGAGGAGCTGGACTGGGCCATAAGAAAAATTATAAGATGCGTAGGATTCCTCACCCTGGACTTTTTGATGCCTGCCTTGCGGGTGTGCAAACGGATGGAGCCAAGTGCCACCCAGGGGGAATCTGCTGCTCTAAGCCGCCACCCTATACTGCTGGTGCAGGCTGCACCTGGCTGTGAGGAGGTCCCTAAATGTCCCCAAACAGAAGGAAGCATCGATGAAATGGCCCACAAAATTGGTGATATGGAGAGCCCCATGCCAGACAGACAGTCACGTGCTGACTTCAGCCCCCTCTACTACAAAAGATTACCAAAAAGCAGACAGACCCAGGCTAAACAATTCAAGTTTGTTGTTGCCAAGGCCCTGGAAATCCCAACATTGCTCCTGGAGACGTTGACTCCCGGGTATGCTGTCTGGAGGAGAGGGTTCTACACAGGCTGTCAGGACATCTCCGAGTTCCTGGAAAAATATAGAAGTCAACCTCAAACGAAAGAAGCTTTCATTGACCTGATTCAAATGACATCAATGCTACTGATCGACTTGAGGAAGTTTATTTTACGCGGGCAATCCACCAGGGCAGAGGGAAGTGTCACCCAGGAGGACAACTACTTCAAATTTGAGGACTTCGTTAGATTTATTATGGATCACTTTGTCCTTGAGGCATCCAGAAACCTACTTGAGAGACTCGTTAATGCTCCAAGTCGCTTACGGTTGCTGTATGCATCCAGAATGAGGACACACGCAGCAGAGATGCCCTTCCTTCCACAGGTACTGCAAGGTCCCCACAGCAGGAAGGTCTACACACCAGATTATTCCATTAGAAGAAATAAGCATCGTTTGTAACACCATCTTACTATTCAAATTCATACATCAAACAACACAGTTTTGTAAAGACAATCCATAGCTATGCATTAAATCTTCACTTAACTGTTGCCACAGGTGTTTGTGCTAAATAGAGGGCCAGTCATAAAGCTGCTCACCACAACCATCTCTAAAAACGTGGCTAACTTACTTCATGACACCGTGGATATGATGGCCAGAAAGAGAGGTGATTTGTGATTGTCTGTTGCCCTCACATTATTATAGAGCAAATATATTTTTTCTGTAAAGCCAGATGTAAACAGATACATTCTTGTTATGTTAAATAGTTTATCTGTCATTAACTTTAGTCATTAGAAGCCAGCATGAAAAGCAACGTTGTTTACGTTTTCTGGATTTGATGTTTAGTGCTGAATATCAGCTGGTGATAGTAACCTCTGCATGGCCTGCTGTTACAGCCTTGTTAGAGTCTGACACAGACACTGAGGCCGTCTCAGTCTCAGAGTACTCCATCTCAGAGTCAGACACCTCAGTGTCCACTTCCCGCCTGCCTGAGGACAACCTCCGGTCCCAGGACTGTGGTGGACACAGTGGGACTCTGTGCCCTGGACAAGGGGGCAGTGTTCTGGCAAAGAGAGGAGTCACTGAAACCCTGATCAGCTCCAGCAGCAGCAGCAGCAGAAACAGTAGCTGCAGCAGTATCACTAGTGAGATGAGTAGGCCTCACAGTACCTCCACCTGCTCTGTGAAAGATCTTCCTACTGAGAGACCACATGTGTCCTCCTCCAGCCTTTCCACCAGGCCAGAGGAGGCTGTTGCAACTCTAGCCATGAGCTCCCACGAGGTAAAGGACATTCACAAACCAACTATATGCTAAATGAGATCATTTAGAAAGGCGACGGGGTGAATGAAAATTCCTTCATGAGGTAATGAAGTGTCATACTTTTTTTTTCTCTGAGAGAGGCTAAGAAGGTAAAAATAATGATGAACTGATATTACCATATACGGTGATAGATGAAGTCAGAAACCATAGTTAAGAAATAAAACTAAACCTGCAGTGTTGATGTGCAATACTTCAAGCACCAACCTGTCAACAGTAGTATTTTTCAGGTCCAGTCTCTGGGAGATCACTGTTGCTGCAATCATTCAGTGAACTGTGTGTGTCATTGTCATTCTTGACAAAGGCAGATTTATTCTGACACATTTGTCCTTTGAAAGTTCAGCAGTGCTTATTCTCTTCACAGTAGTTAAGATACTAGACATTACTACTATAGACCTATAAATAGAAAGACACTTTTTCTTTTCAGTTAAACTTGTCACATGTTGTGATTATAGTATAGTAATGAAACAATGTGTTCTTTCATCGTTGTTGATCTTTCAGGACTCAGCAAATGTGAAGTCCTCAAGAGGAGAGGATAAACAGCGGAGAAAAGGGATCTTTACAATCCACTGGAAATCTAAAGTTAATAGAAATTTCACATTTTAAGATTATAAATATTAATATCGTGTGTCATTTAGGTGTTTATGTTGCTACATTCACATAATAAATACCATCTTCTTTCCACCCTCTCAACGTATAGAGATCTATAGCTCCATCGCCAGGTATGAGTACAGTATTGTCCTGTGCCTAACCTAGTATTATTCATTATTATACAGCCTGAAGGTAGATGAGGGTTTTGTCATGAGAAGTATAAAACAGTGATGTGCTCTGTATTACAGTGGTGGAGAAGCCTGTTGCCCATTCCCCAGAGAGGACCAGGAGGCCATCGCTGTCATCACGCTTAGCCTCTGGCATCTGCAGACTCTTTTGCTGCTGTGGTAAAGGTCAGGATTGACCTCTTGTGGCAGGAAGAGGAGTTGAACCTCCTTTAATTTCAATGTTTTGCTTTGGGCCTGAAGATTCAAGGTCCACGATCCCAGTTGCTTTGGGCCCAGGCAGGGGCTTGTGAAAGTTCTGATCTGACCACTTTCAAAAGTACCTTCCCTCTGGGCTGAGGGTGCGATCATAACGGACTGCACAAGGGCAGGAGCCACGTGCGTCAGTATTGTTATGATGTTGCTCTGAAAGGAGTTCAAAATAAAATCCTTTCCATTGGACACTTGATCTGTGTTGTGAGTATTTCTATGTAACTGGAGCAGAACATAAAAAGCTGACAAGTTAGACAACTTCAGGAGTAGGACAACCCATGAGTTCCAACATGTATCAGTGCTTAAGGCTAATTTATTCAGATTCAATTGTGTATTACTTTACACTAATGTGTTAACTAACTTACGTTAATGATTGAAACCGTTATGTAGAACATTACTATTTACAGACAAAACATATGCAGGCTGTTTTTGTCATTGACGAGACAATCATCAGAGCAGTTTTCCAATATTATTTTACACTTTTTACATGCATTTATTTACTGTTTTTCCGATAAAACTAAAAATCCCATCATTAGTGTGGCAAATCAGAAATTATGGCCTTGTACTTTACCAGTGCTGTGTGCTTAGGTCATTGTCCTGTTGGAAGATGAACCTTCTGCCCAGTCTGAGGTCCTGAGCACTCTGGACCAGGCTTTCCTTAAAATTGTGTGTTGGTCAACAACAGCAAAACTTAGTAAAGGCAAGCAGATATCCAAGGGGGGCACTACATTTCTGGCAACTTATAATGCATAGTGAACATGTAATAATTGGGTGGTATGATCCCCAGGAGAACATTTTTAAGAAACAAAAGAAATCACAGAATTGTGGTTTCTCGCCGTTTTATATATAAATCAAGGCTTTCCTCATAATACCTCAAGAACAAAAAGGAAATAAAAACTAAACGAGTCAATTCCTCAAAATGTAATTAATTGCTACTGCTGCACTCGTAAAACTACTAACTAAACTGAAATTAAAAACCAAACTGAAAGACTAATTAAAAACAAAAGGTTTTGAGATGAAAATGTCAAAACTATAACTGCCTGTAACCTTACCAACTTGGCAAAATATTATATAGGCCACTGTGATGTGTCATGACATTATACCACAAAATAGACGTAGGCTGTGGCTTTCCTAATGCCGAGTTCAAGACAAATTAAGACTCTTTTTCCTTTCCAAGTTGCGCCGACTTTAACGCATTCTATTCAAATGCATGTCTAGCCGTAGTGATGCCACTGTCCGTAGGCGAAGGGTAGACCCTAGAATCTTTCACCATTTCTCAAAGCGTGTGTGTGCGTGTGTGTGAAGGACATTGAGAGAAAGAGAGAGATCGTGTCTGCTTTTTCCAGCTTGTAGGGATCTGTTGCTCCCTCACCACGCTGTGTCTTATGGTATAAGTTACATGCACTTAAAAAATATTTTGTTGGATTTGCTTTGTTGTAATGTGGACATCGTTGCACATTAATGTGTGAATCAACACAGATTTCTCTTGTAAGCCTTTTAGATACAACTTCAACTAATTTCAATGGAATGGTTCACAGTTAGATGAAAGGTGCCAAATGTCTTTATTTCATCTATAAAACTAGCGTTATGTTATGCAGGATTGATATGCAGGTAGCCTATATATCCACCATAATCTTACTTAGTAATGTAGGCTATTGTTAATATTGCCATCACAGAAATGACATCAAAATCTCACAATGTCATTGCTTTTAGACATTGCGCTTCCTGAATAACTCGGGCAGCTATACTGAGAGTCATCTGACATGTTCATGGGGCAACAATTCAGTTAGTTTGCAAATCTGAAAATCTGGTCACTGAGTAAATAGTCTCTTTCACAAATGAAATCCGTAACAATGTCAGATTAAAAACGTAATCGATAAAGAAATGGCATTCACATTTAGCAAAGTCACAGCAAAGTTCCGCATGTCTTCATTCCTACATGAAAAAAGCGAACCTCCGCGAGATGAGAGACAGGCAACACATGCCAGCAAAGATTTTTAGTATAGTGACTAAAATAGACCAATAATTCATGGCATAGTCAGTCAGAGTAGGCTTAGTGAATGCTTTCAGCATTAAAGTTCAAATCCGAGTCACGTCGTTTCGGATAACCTACAATAAAAAATGACATATCCAATACACATTTCAGACAACAACGACGATAAGAAACCTCTTAAGCGGTCATTGCCGACAGATGCCAAACAGTCTTTGACTGAAAATGAAGCCGAATTGATGGTGATACACAGTTGCTTTGAAAGATAATAAGCGAAACCATGCCCAAATGAGCTATGCTTCGCTGTTGTGCAGAGACAACGGGCTGCCTCGCTAAACGATGCACACCTGTAACTCACGTGACCCATGGTTATTATTGAAACGAGAACGAGGGCGTCGTGCCTTTATAAGACTGCGTTAATGGTTCCGTGGAGTTATCCCTTCCGTTGTTGTTCTTTGATTGTTAAACATGGCTTCATTTGCAAAGGTGGTTGTGTGTGTCCTCATTGCTTGTGTCTGTAATGGTAAGTTTTCCTCTGGTTTCTGTTGGTTGTGTTTTATCTTGAAATTCTGTCTGAAATAGTCACTCGTTTTGTCTTCCTTTGAACAGCATTCGGTTTTCCGAAGAAAGATGTGAACTTTAAGGCCTCTGCAGTTGACCGCCAAAGTGATGATGTGGTTGTCACCACAACACCCAATCCCCACAACCAGACCACCTCTGCCCCTACTGAAGCTGGTGGTGAGGTTTCCTTTTAACGATATTTATGGGTTCTGTTGAGTCTTGATTGTGTTGGTTAAATGTTGACTCTTGTATGTTTATCCTAAGGTGGAGCAAGTGAAGATGCTGTGGCTACTACCCCAGCACCTAATCCACACAACCAGACAACTTCTGCACAAACTGAAGTTACTGGTAGGGTGTTTCTTTTTAGTTTTTGTGTGGTTTTCTGCAAGTTTGGTTTCTGTAACAAATGTGTGTAAGTGTGTCCCTTGGCTTCTCTCTGGCCCCCTCACTCATGTGGAATCCCAAGATGGGGCCAGTGAAGATGCTGTGGACCGCCAAAGTGATGATGTGGTTGTCGCCACAACACCCGTTCCCCACAACCAGACCACCTCTGCCCCTACTGAAGCTGGTGGAGTTTTTATTTATTAATTTTTTTACGATATTTTTTGGGTTCTGTTGAGTCTTGATTGTGTTGGTTAAATGTTCACTTTTGTATGGTTATCCTAAGATGGAGCAAGTGAAGATGGAGCAAGTGAAGATGGAGCAAGTGAAGATGGAGCAAGTGAAGATGGAGCAAGTGAAGATGGAGCAAGTGAAGATGGAGCAAGTGAAGATGGAGCAAGTGAAGATGATGCAAGTGAAGATGATGCAGATGATGATGATGATGCAAGTGAAGATGCTGTGGCTACCACCCCAACACCAAATCCCCCAACTACATCTGACCACACTGCAGCTACCGGTAAGGACATCAGTGCATGTCTGTTTTGATGGAACACTTTGAATGTTTGCGCCCCCCTTTTGACAGTGTCCCTTTCTATTTGTGCGTAATCGCAAGATGATGCAAGTGAGGGTGCTGTGGCTGCCCAAACTGGAACTACTGGTAAGGGAGTTATGATTATACAAGGAACCACTTGGATGGTCCAAACCGTTTGCTCTTAAAAATGTTTTCACAAGGAATCTGATTCAGTGCAAGGGTCTAGGAACTTTGAGTGTTGTGGTTTGGCATGGTCACTCGTTAATGTTTAAAAATGCAGCCTGGCAGGTCTCTAACAAATCTATACCTGTAGTCACAAATGTTTGTTTGGTTGAAGTTGAACAGCTCTGCCTGGAGCAGTGACATACTGTAGGATTTCAGACAATAAATGTGCAATTAAAAAGGTTTTTGTTTCTTCTCCCTGTAGTATCCCATACGACTGAAGTCTGATTCGACTGCTCCTCTGGTCACAATGACCTGTCTGGACTTTTTGCCTCTACATGTTCACTGCAATAAAGGACAGATTTGTATTTTTTTTTTAATCAAATGTTGTCTTGCCTTTTTCAAATTGAGGCCTTGTCCTGTTTTGGTAGTGGAGATAACTGACGCCTCTTTCCTAACGCACTACATTTCTGGCAACTTATAATGCATAGTGAACATGTAATAATTCGGTGGTATGATCCCAGGAGAACATTTTTAAGAAACAAATCACAGAATTGTGGTTCCTCGCCGTTTTTTTTTTAATATAAATCGAGGCTTTCCTCATAATACCGCAAGAACAAAAAGGAAATAAAAACTAAACGAGTCAATTCCTCAAAATGATATGAATTGCTACTGCTGCACTCGTAAAACTTCTAACTAAACTGAAATTAAAAACCAAACTGAAAGACTAATTAAAAACAAAAGGTTTTGAGATGAAAATGTCAAAACTATAACAGCCTGTAACCTTACCAACTTGGCAAAATATTATATAGGCCACTGTGATGTGTCATGACACACCACTAAATAGACGTAGGCTGTGGCTTTCCTAATGCCGCGTTCAAGACAAACTAAGACTCTTTCCTTTCCCAGTTGCGTCGACTTTAACGCATTCTATTCAAAAGCATGTCTAGCCGTAGTAGTCTCAAAAGAGAGCAGTTATTTTATTTTTTTGTTTTTGGTATTCGCAATGTAGGCTACAACTGCTTTCTTGAACATTTTTACACACTGTCCCATCACACATCTTCCCATGCAGTAAACGTTGTTTTGCCCTTGACACAGCTAACTCTCTGCGAGGTATGTATGCCGCCATTGATAATATCAGCTCACTGAAGCAGGGGTTGTTTTTATTTGTTACGTCTGGAGTTTCTGAGTTAGACTTCCAAATGGTTTCAGTGCGATTCTCCAAGTTGGAGCTCGACAAAATCGAGTTTCGAGTTGTCTCGAACGCGACAATAATGCAGCGCGGGAATTTTGTTCACGAAGAGAGTTGCGGAAGTAGCCTAAAACGTTCACAAAAGACAGCATGAAAAGTTTTGATTACGCGTCTTGAAAGACTGTGCAACTACCGAGTAGGCTAGTGTGCAGCTATCGAGTAGGGTAGTGTACAAGAAAATGGTTCTATTCAAGAATGGAAATGGAGGTGGATATTATTGAATTTAGAGTACCAACAGAGAACAACAAAACACTCTTCGTATGGGATATCCTCCCGGAACATTCTGAAGCCCATATTTATGTAAGTGTTCCATGCATAGACATAAGACCGTTTCTTCTTATATCTGTGGTCCTATGCATAAACTTAACAGATATTATCGTACTATGAACTGTCTACTACACGGAGGGAGAAGAGCTTACTGCCTACTGTTTTTAAATGTGCAGGAAGCGATTTGGAATGTCTTCTCCGCCTTCGGAGCTCTTTACATCGTGAAGGTGTGTCCTAACGCCACATTAGCCAAGCCAGGATTCTATGCAATGGTGAAGTTCTACTCCGCAACACAAGCGTCTAAAGCTCAGAGGGCTACAGACAAGACATGCCTCTTCCAGCGTTCACCTGTTAAAGTAATGTCATTATTTACACTACTCACTGAATGGACGGGCTCAGTAGGCTACATGTAGGCCTATACTCTGAAACTATGTAGATATTATTTTGTCCAGTACTGTCAATAGCCTAGGTATTAATCTTGTGTAAGGAAAATGTCATCAGGAATGTTCAGGTACTCTGGAGAAATATTTGCCCTGGTCTGACTTTTACTGTTATAGCTGGGACTATTAGGCTAGTGACAATGGCCCCAACATTTTGAGATCTGGATGGAGATGAGACCATGTTTTTCCTCGTCTCTAAGGTCTTGCCTATATGAAATGGATTCGTGGATACAAATATTTTACTGCAAAAATGGTTAAATTGATAGATATTGTTATACACCCCAAAACTAAAAAATAACTAAAATATAGCCTGGCCGTATGGGGTTAAGACATAAACTGATGCAGATTGAGAACACAAGATCTGAGAGCTTTGAAACTTGACATGCTTGCAGTCAGGATGTTGCTTTACCTACTTGAAAAGATGTGACTGCACATGGCCAGCCTTCGTGCTTATAAGGCTGCCAGGAAGCCTGCAATGACTGCCCCTCACGCTACTGAGGTCCCTGACAGTGTAAAATGGCCAATATGTGTTGTTTTTTCCTTATTACTGTGGGAGAGTGCAATCATCCAATCCACCAAGCAACTCAAAACGAGAGTGAATACCAACAGAAGAATATTGCAGGGGATTTTGGCACATTTAGCTTAGCTGTATTGCTCATTCCACGGATGCACGGTCCTTACAAGTTGTTCCTCGTTGTAAAGGTGACTAATCAGGCTTTCCAACGATATAAAATACAATACCAATTGGTGTTATTAAAGGGGAGGAATAATCGACCGAAATAACGTTTCCGAACTTTTTTTGAGGAGTTTATAAAGACCTAGGAACACATACATAAAATAACCAGACATGCAAAAATTATATCTATGCAGAATGTTCTCATTTACTTTGTAGTTGCTTTGTCAGGGACTGTCATAGAAACACTTATGATAGCTTGTTGGAAAGGTGAGGTTGTGCTGAATCCATTTCATATAGGCAAGACCTTAGAGATGAGAAAAACATGGTTGGGTTTAGTTCTACCTCCGGTAGGGGTATCTCAAAAACTAAAGCCCTTTTTGACAGTTTGTCTCTAGCCTATATTAGCTGTTTAATGTTTATGGACAGATGGTATGCTTAGTTCTCCTTTTACATCAATTTGCTTGTTTGTTTTTTTTTTCATTCATTTTGGTCATTTCATTTGATATTCCCGATCATATTTGAATTAATTTATGTAATTGAGTTGTCTGAAACACGGTGAAAAGGTAAATAATGTAACCTCTGAATATTGGTTTTCTGTCACCTCAGGTCCAAATGAGCACCCGGGTGAACCCAGCCTTCTCCTTCGATGCCAGACCTCTTAGCAATGCTAGATGCCAGGAACTGGCCAATCATTACCTGGGATTCAATGGCTGGTCCACGCAGATCCTCACAGTAAGGAGCAAGATCTCACTGAACTCACATGGATACACATTGGGATATGAAATAGCTAGTGTTAAACGGTTGATGAATTCATAGTGTCTAAGAAAAGCTAATCGATTCATTGGGCTATTAGAGGAAGAGTCATGCTATGGTAAAGTGTTTACTAAACTTGTCTCCTTCACACAAATCATTTCCATAATAAGTCTAGTGAGAACAGCAGAGCCAGTGCAATGCATTAACCCAGTTTAGTGCTCAGGCAGGCAATTTCATTACATGTGGGTGAGTTTCACTTCCCCAACATCAGAGGCCTACCACTGACCTGTAGTTAAACTTCACTTGTTTACAATGTTTTTCTGTCTGTCATATTTTCCTATTGACTGTTGTTTTTTGGTTAGATGAAGGACTTCTCCAGTTGTAGCGGAGCTGGGACTGGCATGGCTGGCGTGCTGGAGAGTGACAGGGGTGGTAGCCAGGAGTTGTTCCTCAAATATGGCTGTATGGCGAAGGTGACCTTCCCCCAGTATGGAATGAGCTGCCGGGGCATCGGAGTCACAGAGGAACCCCTGGATGGAGATGAACGTAAGTGTTTGGGAACATGGGCCTCAGGCCCTGGGACCCCCTTGAATGATGGCCTCGCGTCCAATAATCTTGAAATTGATCACGGTTATTGGTGGCTTGTAGATAGATGACCTGATGACCTGAAATAACCTTATAGATCCTGAGGAGCAGGATGCAACAACAATGCACAACTGGCTGCTGACCGCCGCAGCACGTGCTGCATGTTGTACCCGGGATCCATAAAGGCCGTCCTTCACAAGACAAGTGCTTTCTGTATCCCACAACTGCTAAACACAACAGGACTGCCCAACTATAGAACCTGAGCAGCAGGATACAATAACAACAACATAGCTGCCTCCATGAGCATTTCGCTGGGGTTTTTAAGCAGGCGCCTTCCTTCATCAGTGTTTCATTGAATTAGGCCCACAACACTTCCAGAAGGCTCAACAGTGGTGTCTGATGTCCCAGACCCACCCCCCTCCATACTCCTACTAACAGATACTCAAAATACACCTCAACAAGATTTCCGGTATCTCTGTGTTAGTTCAGGTTCATTCACGACCCCAAGTAGTCTGTGAGCGCCTCAGCTACAACCACTGGCTTGCTTTTTCAGGAAACTCGGACAACTCCGTTGAACTCCGTTGAATTGTCAAAATTAATAGAGTTAGAAATAAGCAATGAAAAACAAACATTTCTGTGCTCAGGCTGGAAAAAAAAGAGCCCCATCTGAAATGAACCAAACTGCTGCACAGAATCATTGGTAACATTGAGAAATACTGTCTTATTTTAACTGTGTCTTTAAAGTCATGTCATTGTTATAGGTCAAATTGCAGAGTGTATTTTAGCGACACGCAGCTCATAAATACTTTGGTGCAACTGAAGGCTGATTGTAGCTGCCGCGGCTGAACCACTGTCTCCCTCAGGGCCAGAGGAGGTGCTCCGGAAGAGGGGGAAACTCCAGAGGTGGGCCCGAGACAAAGCAGTGGTGAATGCACTCGAGAAAGTCCTCCTGATTGTTCTGGGTGAGTATTTTATGCCATATCAGCATTACGTTAGCCATCAGCTATTCTGATGGCTCTGGGTTGGTGATATATGTCAGATGTTTTGCATGTTAGTCAGTAGCTTGCCTTCCTGTTCATGAGTTTGTTCCTGTTTTCATATCACATTATCGTTATTATAATAAAACAGATATAATTTTGAAGACTGGCCTTGTCAGAGGTAGTCGTGAGCAGAAACTGCGTCAACATTAGTGGATTTTACTCTATTGATATGATTGTTGTGTTGAAAATAAGATGTTTTTCTCATTATGGGACAGGAGTATAAACCTGATTTATGTTCACGGAGTTACTTTGCACATGGCTCATCATGATAACGCTTTCATATGACCTAAAAGGCAGCTGCAATGTCTTTCTCAGTACTGAATACTTGTAGTTATTTTGTTCCAAAAAACTTGCAGTTAGATTGATATTAGATTAGATGTTTGTGGAGGGAATGAATATCTGCACAGTACTGAAGGGTTTTCGTTTTGTGCACTGAAGGTAATGGGAAAATCGCAGTCGAGTGTAGGATTGATCCTGATGAAATTCTCCCCGATGGTGACGTGGAAGGAATCATAAAGGTATGGATGCACCCCACTTCAGCGCAGATTGAACGGGAAAGGTGAAATCCTTTGCTTGGCGTTTGTTCGCACAGTAGTGTGAAAAAATTAAAATTCAGTTTCAAATTGGGATTTTTGATGCAAACTATTTTCGAATCATTAAACTGACAAATCTGCTCAAATCGGATTTCAAAGTGTCGCACGGACACAACGACAACATTAAATCTAGAGTGATGGGAGTGCTAGAATTCATGCTGCTATTAGCAGAGCCCCACTGGTAACAAAGAAAAGCATCAAAGAACTTACAGTACATTGATTGATTCATTGCTTCTATACTGTTTGAGAGCACTATGGAGATCAAAAGTCCATGGACAGATGCCAAAATATATTGTCTACTGACACTTTGTGGGACAGGCAAAGCTGGAAGGAACTTACAGTGGTTACTGACGCTTATGTCGATACCACAGCAACCCATGCTGACAAGTTAGTGATATCTCTGGGCTCACAAATCCAATCTGATCGCTTGCAAATAACAGTTTGGACAGTTATCTCTGGAGATTTGATTTGAGAAACAAATCCGATTTGCCTGCAGTCTGAACTTGTTTTCATCTTGCGTTTTTACAGTCTCTCTCTCTTTGTCTTATTTCATTTTAGTTACCGGGTGCTTATGAAAGTTCATAGCTGTATCAGTAAAAATGTCTTTGAATGTCATATTTAACGTGGCTTTGCTCAAAATCTCAGTTTAATGTAAATCCAATGATGAGCTAGAAGGTCTAAACGTTTGTGTTTTTCCTTTGATGACAGGTGAATGATATACCGTGGAGTGAGTATGAGGCGGCTGGAGAGGATGAGGAGGACGTCTCCTGGGATTTCACCATGCATGGGACTGATTAGTCGGGCAAGACTGAAGACATGAAGCATGAGGACGTGGAGCCCCACGTTCGGCCCTGATCTGGCATGGATCCGTTCCTGAGCCTGGAGCTTGAGGAGGCTTTCTACTTACTGTGTGATTGGTAATGTTACAGAGAGCGTTTTTTGAGTGTGTTGAAACCTGTTTGTTTCTTTATTTATTTTGAATGGTAAGATTGTACAATAAAGGAAGTTGTCTGGCAAGTGTATTACAATGTCGAAGGATATTAATCATTTCAACATTTTGGAAACGGAAAGTTAGATCCTGAAATATTCTGTATTTATCATTGCCTGGGTATTTTATTGGAGGTCTTTTCCCCACCAGGTTATTCCCACCAGGTTATACCTGTTGCAGTTTTATGTAAAAATGTTAAACCAATTTATGTAGCGGAAACCTGGTGGAAAACAACCTACATTACCCAGGAAAGTGTTTGACTCGGGCTATACCCATAATATCCATCGAGAGCATGCCAGTATATTTCATCCTCAAGAGGTCTACCACCAAAGAGAATAATCATCAATTTCCTATAAAAGTTACAGATGTGAGTATCATGACAACATTCCAGAATTTTGAAATTGAGCAAAGGAGCTGAAGCTTCCAGTCAACAACAACAACAAAAAAAACAAACAAACAAATATTAGGGTGGAGAAAACCTGCTGGTATTCATTCAATTGGTATTCATTTGACATGTAAAACTATACTTGATACTGTAAACTATGAGAAACTACAGGAAAGGTTCCAGGAAGTACTTCACAGGATACTCCTCAGAATCAATGCTAAATATCTGTGAAGCCATCTTGCTGATGGCGTCTTCTTTCCTTGTACTGAAGATTGCAAGGTTAAGAGTGGCGACCGATGCTCTGTCATCCACAACATGCTGGATTTCACAAAACCCTTGTCTGTCAAACCCTTCAGAATGGCTTCAAATCCTGGTGTCTTCTCCACGGCACGGTAGTGCTGTTTTATTGGACAAGATATGCCAACAAAGTATCCTCTTGGTTTAGGGGTCCAAACCTGAGGCTGTATGTTGCAGGCAATCATGAAGGCCACTATGTAAATATCAACACCGTACACCTCATTTATCCAAGTGGGCAGGAAATTCCCCCCAGTGCGTGGATTGATTTCTATGAGTTTGGGCCCGCACTCTGTAAGCTTGAGTTCAACATTGTAGACTCCATTCTCTAGACCACAGTGTAGGCAGCTTTGATAGGCAGCAGCCACCATCTGCGCCTCCTTCTCCTGGCTGATGCCAGAGGGCATGAGGTGGGAGGAGCTGATAAAGTACGGTAAGATAGAGGGACCGCACTGAGACAGGAAGGCAAAGAGCAGCCTTCCCTGGAAGATCGCCAGGTCCACCACATACTTGTCACCTCCAAAATACCCCATTATCATTGGACTGGATGCAAAGCCACCATTAGGATCCAAGGCTTTAAGGGCCATCACTTCTTGGACATATTCCTCACATTGATGTTCATTCTCCACCAGTTTCACAGAAACCGAACCAGCTCCATACTCTTGCTTCACCACAGCAGGAAACCCAAAGGTTTCAGCAGTGTTCTTCAGACCAGCCAGGTCATCAAAGTGCTCAGAACGGACGGCATACTGCCGAGGGGCAGGAAGGTGACACCAGCCCTGATCAATGGTTGCCAGATGCCTCTGGGTGTGGCTCTTCCTCTTGGCAATGGAAATGGCCTCCACTGTATCCCCTGGCAGGCCCAGTTTGGCCCTCACCAAAGCACAGAGAATGTGTTTTTGCAGATTAATGTTAAACAACCATCTGCTGACTTTTACTGTTATAGCTAGGACTATTAGCTGTTTTATGTTTATGGACAGATGGTATGCTTAATTCTACTTTTACATCAATTTGCTTGTATGTTTTTTTTTTTTTCATTAATTTTGGTAATTTGGTCATCTGAAGAGATAAAGCTCTGATGCTCAGCCTCTAATACTGCTGACTACGAATCTTGATGTAAGGATGTTATTAAGAACGTACGAGTAATGTCGACTCATTTTCATACTGTTCATAATCATATTAAACCACATCCATGGATTTACTACAATTAGAAACGGGTTTCATGTTTCTGGCTTGAAGCACAGCATATTGCCTTATAAATACATGCATTGTGAATGTCACGTATGCCACTTTGTATGTGGACAAGAAAGGGAAAAGGTACACAAAACATTTTGCACCATTGCATGATTTACAAAAATCACCTTCTTTCTTCTATATTTAAACCCATTATATTCTTTATATTAAAATGAGTTCTGCCTGATCAAGTGCAATCGCCCATTCTTTCAACTAATCCACAGTCTGACTTTGACTACGTACTTGTAATTTTAAATATACTCACTAGATGGCAGTCTTGATCTTCATTTTGGGAAATATCCGGTGTGACGTGCTGCGGGGTGGAAACCGAAAAACCTTCTGCATAACGACACTGCTTTTGCCTATAAGCGGCCTTCCCCCGTCGTCGTTAGATGTTTTTTCTGGGGCGTGTTCATTACTGAACGTCAACAATTTTGTGTTAAGAATTCAGGCCTGCAGCAGAAATACATAGTTTCACCTAAGGAATTTTCAGTAATTTACTAACACGTGAAACAGTGTGAGGTACAAATCAGAAAAACAAATGCTTCTCTAAACCATGACCCTGACATCAGAGCAAATTAAGTCTTAAAGACTGAAATGAGCCGCCTTGAACCTGAGTTTAGACTTTAGACAGGATATAACACAGTGAACTACAGTTTATGACTTCATATGGGATTCATTTGTGAAACATTAAGAATATTTATTGATTTGTATTTATTTGTGAGTGTAAAAGAAAACTTTTCCTATCTGCCATTATATTTTAGCAGAATAATTTAAATGTACTCACAAGTTAGAGATAATCGTTTTAATTTAATGTTTGACTATCTTGTTCTGATATGTGGATTTGGTGATACCAGTTTTTCAACATTCTTCTGTCTTTAACGTACCTGTATTTGTAGGCTATTCATCTCTCTGCTTTTTTACCAGTATTGGTGAATCCCAATGTGAACTGTAGAGATATATATTCTATTCTATTCTATTCTCATCTTAGTCACATGAGCTAAATCTACCTTGGTGACACATGTTTAAACTATCTGAGTGTTTTATACAGTGTTTAGACTGACATAAATACATGTTTCTCTGTGTGTCATTAATGATTAGATTCTATGATTAGACTGAGAGGTGTGGTGAGAGTGGTGACAACTCCCCAGAGGGTACACAGAGTTGGCAGCTTTGTGTGTGTGTGTGTGTGTGTGTGCGTGCGTGTGTGCGTGTGTGCGTGCGTGCGTGCGTGCGCGTGCGTGCGCGTGCGTGCGTATGTGTGTCTCTCTCCCTCTGTTTGTCAAAGGTCCCCAAAAACCCAGCAGCTGTCACCCTAGCAACGTAACCTAGCCCACTCATATCAAACAAATCCCCAAAGATGTGTGCCTAGTATGTAGTAGTACCTGTGTGTCACAGGTATGTTTAAGGAACTGCGCATCATTGGAGTGCCACTGAGGAGCGATCCTGGTAGACGGGGCCTGCAAAGAACAACCTCCGCGCTTGAACACGACATTGCGAGTGCCTGCCACACTGGCCGATAGAGACTTGGTGCCTCGCCTACGTGTTTGAATCGTTTGAGTTTGTTGTTTTATTATAACTGCCTCAGTCTTGGATTTTAGTACTGGTCGGTGAGTACAAATCGATGAGTACAGATTTATATTCTTCCTTACAACAGGCTATTGGGGAAGGGCTTGGGACTGCTAGGTGCGCATGTTTATATCTACTGATGTTTAGCCACTGTCTGGATAGTGATGACTACCCTCTTTGGTGTGTGGGCTGGTGTATTGGACACTCAATCTTGGTGGAGCTTGAATTGACAATTGCATACTGTTTAATTCCTGGGGGAAGACGTGTACTTACATGCAAAATTCACATAGCATGGGGGCTCATATTAGACATGGTTAGTTGTTAGTGAGTTTTATGCCACAAAACGACTAAACTTCACAGTGCATAGCCTGGGCGGATAGTGGAAACGTCAGGTGTGTTCATATGTCCTTTACATCGCCATGTATCATCAAAATGAATTTGACGATGACACCAACACTAGTTGGGAATAAGAACATACCTCAAAAAGTGGCAAATTACCACGAAATACCCAGATGTTGAGGCACAGTGAACAAACATCATTAATGAGATGGTCTTAGGGTGACTTGCAACATGGAGTCACTCCACTTTCTAGATGTTTCACCTTTACAGAATAATGATAATGCTAAAGGTCAACGAATAATACCATATTATTGTTATTTGCTTCAGGTCTACAGTTCATCTCCAGATCCATCCTAGTTCCAGATGCAGCCAGACGTATTAGCCTTAAAATGATTATGGATGTATTTTTCTCCCTGAACAAAAGGTTGCTTTGTTTGTTTTAAATGTAGGTAGCATGAAAGTATGAAGTGCATGAAACACATTTTCGCCTGTTATATAAAAGTTTATTTGAATTTATCATCATAAATATAACATATTTTGCGTTAAACCTTTATGATGATCAGGTTTATACATGCAAATAAATAAATACATAAATAAATAGATGGATACATAAATAAATAGATGGATAAATAAATAAAAACATAAATAAATAAATAAATAGATGGATACATAAATAAATAGATGGATAAATAAATAAATAAATAAATACATGAATGTATGAATGCACAACAACTCAATTCTCAATCGGCTCTTTTTGGTTTCATTTTTTCTTTTTGCTCTCCAGGAAAGCATGCAATTGAACAAGGTTGAAGTGGACTTCATCCCTCACGATCTCCCATGCACACAAGCTAAGCTCCTGAAAGACAAAATGTGAAACAAACGTCAGCTGAGGCCGGACACCTGGAATGGTTGTACGAGTTAACAAGACCAAGAATTACAAAGAAAGCATCATTTTAGCAATTGGTCAGCGGCAGTCTTTGCGGCGACAGCATGCCTACCTTCTCTGTGAGGATGGCGTTCAGTTTCTCGAAATATGACTTCAGAGCTGCACTGGCATTCGAAGAGCGCTTATTTCCCACCTGTAAAAACACACACAAAACGTTTTGTCCCTATTCGTATTGGTAAAATACATCTAAAATAGGACATGTAGGCTATTCGTTTTCAGACTTACGCATTTTTGCAGGTTAACGATCTGACGGCTTAAGATGTTCCTAAACAGTTCAAGATCCTCAGTCCATGTTGTCTTGACTTTGCTCAGGTCTTTCTGGAAGATTTCATAAATATATCCGAGGGCCTCCAGTGCCAGATCGGCGACATCTGCGTTCTGTAAATGCGTCAGAACATATTAGGTCTATTGGGTAATCAATTATTGCAGGGCCCTTCATTGGTACTGTGGCAGACATATCTCCAGGCTTAGGCTTTGGCTCAATTGACTGATTAAAGCGTATAATCACAATTGATGTTTACTCCTAATGGCAAAACCAATTATTTATATCTAAGAGTTTATAGATCCTTGTTATATGATACCGCTTAATCTCGTTCTATTAATAAACCCGAGTCTGAATTGAAAGAAAATCTGAGTTGAAACACATGTTGGCCTAGTCTGTAGGACATCAGAATGCAAATGGTCCGTCATTTGGCATACCTATGTGATGTGGCAAAGCGGCTGGTATAGTGCCACAAAGTGCTACTTATTGAGAGCATCGGTCTGCATATGACGCCGAAGCAAAGTGGCTTTAAAGGGAGCCAGACGTAAGAGTGTTCAAAAGACTTAAGCCTACCTGTGCCTCCGTGTACACCTCCGCTGGGAAAAGGCGCTCCCTCTTTTCTTTCAAGCATCCAAAAGGAAAGTGTCCGCCCTGCAAAAGATGGCATTTCCATTATGAGATTACATGTTGCATTAGGAAGATAAAAAGGAAAATTATAGGCTACGGGACATCAAATTATTCTCACCATCTTTGTAAGTAGTAACACGCTCTCTTCGTTCTTCCTGCCAAGCTGAAATTGCGTCCACCTGCACCCCTCCGACAAAACACTGTCGACGAAGAACACAATTAAACAGGAAAGAAAGAGCCTCCCAGAAGCCATTATTAGAGCCGGTGCAAGTATAAAGCTATTCAGTGAGCTAAGAACTCCGTTAGATGTCTTTGATATGCCAAGACTCTGAGATATTTAAACTCTCGGTTTTCGGTCAGTCTTTCGGTTTTCACCTTTGGGGCAACTTGTGGTTGGCACAGTCTATTTCATTTCGTTGCTTTCTGTGGCTTTGACGTTTTTAGTTCCATCAACCTTTACAAATTGTCTAGTGCACCATGTTGTCACGAGGTTAAAGTAAACCTGTTTTGAATTCCTACCAGCATTTACTGTTATAATAATAATAATGATAATAATAATAATAGTAGTAGTAGTAATAATAGGCCTGTATTACAGTTTAGGACACTAGGTGTGTTTTACCCGTGACAGTATTAGTTTAATCAAATTATATTCACGATCTTTAACTGTCATTGGATACAGTTCTAACATGTGTGTCACCTAACTGTTCACCCGGTCTGGCCAAATAAGGGATCTCATTAATAAACGTTGTGTATGCACACAGCGGGCTGAGAAACGTGATTGGGCCTATATGGTTACAAATATTTGGGGGAAAAACCCATTACTATGAATAATACGTCGAAAAATAGTAAATAAGAACATGTCCTTTATTGATTTATTCCACCTCACTATCTTTTTCGACCTTTTCTTATCCTCAAATCCCTTCTTCAAAGATACCCAAAAGTGCTCTTGCTCGGGCAGGATGCATTTCGCTGAAGGCTACAATTGGCAAATAGGCAAATAGCAGGCATATGTTGGAAGTCTTATAGGCCTAATATGTTGACACGTTATGCAACAAACAAATCTGAATACGGTGTCATATTATACTTTTTACCATTAGCATATTTGCGAGTGTGTGGCATATGTCTACTCGGAGATGGTTTATTGTTAAGTTAGATATGCAGATGTTTAAGTTTATTCCCCTTTAACTCAATTAGCATATCAGTCCTGTGAAGTTCGAAAGGCAGCTATGACATCACCTGATTTTTCAGCGCTGTTTACATAGACAGCATCCGTTAAGTAGCCTACTTAACAGCAGGCCATTCGCGTCACGTGCTTGAGAAACGCATGTCAAAATCAGCAATCCTTCATAGCATCACTCCATAAAACACTTGTAACCGCCAATATTCATCGTTATCGGGAAACGGGGCCCTTGGCCAGATAGGCCCACTGTGCAATCATCCCATGTTGGAATTTAATGCACAATGCCATGAATAAGCTTTTCTATAAATTCAACTTTGAGTTATGTGACAGAATTGTCATAAAAAGGTAAACAATGCAAGGGATATTATGAAATTGCACTCACTGGATTTATTAAGATGTATTAGTACATTAGGCGGCCCAAAACGAGACACAAGACACATTTTATGACATTTTCATTTTGTGTAAATATTATTTGTTAACCAGCTATCAAGACGCACACAGTTTTGTGAATGGTGGTTTCAGAAAAAGAAAATCGCGGCCCACAGCCACTTTCTATTTTGCATCTCAACCAAATTTCATTCCAGTCTCGTGGGAAATCCCAGATGAATGAATCTTGCACGGAAATGTCCGTTGACACAAGAATTCTCTAAAAGTTACCAATGTAATAGCCTACATTGATTGCAGATCAATGAGCAGGTGGGTTGTAATTTTTTTCAATGTTTGTATAATGTGAAATATATATTCACGTCTATCCATCTTAAGCATAGTGGCTAGTTCCTTGTGTTCTCTTGTGCAGAACAGCCCACACACACCCTCCGGTGTGTTTGTGTTGATTTGAATAGTTTGTGTGATAGTTTGGATAGCGGTTTGTTGAAGGTGTTCTCCATTTCTAGATTGCTCATCACACACACTGTGGTTTTGTAAAACTGAAACTGTTTGTCCTGCAACTTTCCCTTTTGTATCGTCTGTCAAATTCTATGGTACGTGAGATGGGCAAGTCCCTCTTCATTTTATGTGGAGCTTTGCCCACATTCTACAGCCGGCTTGGACTGAACAGGTAATGATGACATCAACTGTCCAACTGTGTAGACTTGTTAGCTTGTGTGAAGAAATCTTTGCTGTAACAAGTATTGGTCCCAAATCCAGAGATTGTATGAACATTTTGCCAAATCATTTAAATCATCTGAACCTACTGGGATAAGGTTAGAGTGTATAGACAGGTAGTTAACAGTTGAAAGAATGAGAGTACAGAATGTCTGTAACATGTAGACGGGAGGCATGGACAGAATATCTGTTTGGAATGTCTGGACAGAGAGATTGCATAGAATGTCTGGATATCTGGACCGAACATCTGGTCAGATAGAATAGAATAGAATAGAAAAGCCTTCATTGTCATTGTATTTATACAACGAAATTTTGAGTGCTTCTCCTGTTGGTGTGACGAGGGACAACATATAACACAACAACAACATATAACATAACAATACTACAACTATCCAAAAACAGTAGGAACAGCCCCCCAAAAAATATATATATACATTAAGAGTAGAACAAAGTGCGGTGGCATAGACTAAAGTACTTCAATAAATACATCAATTAATACAGCTTTGTTTATGCACATGTGTAAGGTGCCTGAGATGGTATGTGACTTGTAGTCAATAAAGTGCTTAGTGTTTAGTGCATGTCGGTATTTAGAGTTCTGATGGCTGTCGGGAAAAAACTGTTCTTAAGACGCGTGGTCCTTGCTCTAAAGGATCTGTACCGTCTGCCTGAGGGCAGGAGAGTAAACAGGTGGTGGCCTGGGTGAGAGGAGTCTTTTAAGATGTTATTGGCCCTGCTAAGGTAGCGGGAGCGGGCAATGGATTCCAGGGAGGGCAGTGAGCAGCCAGTGATTTTTTGTGCTGTGTTGATGACCCTTTGGAGGGCTCTCTTGTCTGCTGCGGTGCAACCGGAGTACCACGCCGAGATGCAGTAGGTTAGTACACTTTCGATAGTGGTGCGGTAGAAGGCCACCATCAGTTTACACTCCAGGTTGTTTTTCCTGAGTACTCTCAGGAAGTGTAGTCGCTGCTGTGCCTTTTTTACTGTCTCTGAGGTGTTGACAGACCATGAGAGGTCATCTGATAAATTGGCTCCTAGGAATTTGAAGGTGTGGACCTTCTCCACACAGTCCCCGTTGATGTAGAGTGGGGCCGGAACTGCACTTTGCCTTCTGTAGTCCAGAATTAATTCTTTCGTTTTTGTGGTGTTCAGTGACAGATTGTTGTCTGAGCACCACACTGTCAGTTTCTGTACTTCATCCCTGTACGCTGATTCGTCATCTTCTGATATGAGCCCGATCACGGTGGTGTCGTCAGCAAATTTAATGATGGTGTTGGTGGGATGGGTTGGAGTACAGTCATGGGTGTACAAGGAGTACAGTAGTGGGCTCAGCACACAGCCTTGTGGAGAGCCAGTGCTTAGAGTGATGGTGGAGGAAAGGTGGGGACCGAGTTTTACAGTTTGTGGGCGGTTTGAGAGGAAGTCCTTTATCCAGGTGCAGATGGAGGGGGAGAGGCCTAGTGCAGTTAGTTTGCTGACTAGTATGTCAGGGATGATAGTGTTAAAAGCTGAGCTGTAGTCAATGAAGAGCATTCTTATATAGGTTCCACGGAGTTCCAGGTGGCTCAGTGCGGTGTGGAGGGCTACGTCGATGGCATCTTCCGTGGACCTGTTTGCTCTGTAAGCAAACTGATGCGAGTCAAATGTGGGGGGAAGGGTTGATTTGATGTGCCGTGAAACCAGTTTCTCAAAGCACTTCATGATTACAGGTGTAAGTGCAATCGGTCTATAGTCATTCAAGCTGTTGATGGCTGGTTTCTTAGGGACGGGGATGATGATAGCTGATTTTAGGCAGGGTGGGATGGTGGCTAGAGTGAGAGAAAGGTTAAAGATCTTAGTGAAGACCCCAGCGAGTTGGTTGGCACAGGAATTGAGTACCTTTCCAGATACTCCGTCGGGGCCAGCAGCTTTTCTTGTACTCACTGATTTGAGCACACATCTCACCTCGTGTTCTTGTAGGGTGAGAGTGTGGCTGCTGGGGGTTGGTGGAGCCAGTGCAATTGTGGTGGGCCTGTTGACCTCAAAACGGGCAAAGAAATGATTAAGTTCCTCTGCCAGTGAGGCATCAGCGTGGACAGTGCTGGTGTTGCTGTTCTTGTAGTTGGTGATGTTTTGAATTCCCTGCCACACTCTCCTTGGATTATTATTAGTGAGATGGTCTTCGATTTTTTCCTTATAAGCCTTCTTGGCATCTTTGATGCCTCTCTTCAGGTTGGCTCTAGCAGTACTGTAAAGGGCCTTGTCACCTGACCTGAAGGCGGAGTTCCGCTCCTGGAGTAGGGTCTTGACCTTGCTTGTCATCCAGGGTTTCTGGTTAGGATACACCCCGAATCCTTTTGGCTGCAGTCACAGTGTCTGTACAATGATTGATGTAGCGTACAGCTGAGAGAGTGCTGCGCTAATGTTTGCATCCGGTGGTATGTAAACAGCTGTTACTATGACAACCGTTAGCTCCCGTGGCAAGTACACATCGTTGATAGCATTTCTAAGTCCGGTGAGCAGTGACTGTCTATTGTGTTGCTGTTGTTACACCAATCATTGTGTACATAAATGCAAAGTCCCCCTCCTCTGCTCTTACCCGAGTCCATGTTCCTGTCCTGCCTATGGATTGAGCGGTCCGCTAGTCTCACTGCAGCGTCAGGAATTAACGGGTGAAGCCAGGTTTCAGTTATGATCATCACGCAACAATTCTCACGCACAGATTCTCTGTATAGAATGTTTCTTTACAGTTGTAGTTCCATCAGTTCTCTCTGGTAATGGTGCTGCTCATTATGAACTCCGGTGCATGTCGGTAACATCTCTGTTCTTTGCTGAACAGATCAATAATCCCTTAAACTACAATCATAAAACAGCAGAAAATATATAGATACCTTAATAGGACTTCATCTATCTATCTATCTATATCTATCTATCTATCTATCTATCTATCTATCTATCTATCTATCTGTCTAATCTATCTATCTGTCTAATCTATCCATCTCTCTATTTATCTATCTATCTGTCTGTCTGTCTGTCTGTCTGTCTGTTTGTCTGTCGGTCTGTCTATCCATCCATCTATCTTGGGAGGCATCTGTATATTGAGTGATTGTTGTATCACACTGTAGGAGAAGAATGAGCATTTGTTATTGTCCTTACTTTTGTTGTTTTCTTTTTTCTTTTTACTTCACCTTGGTAACTCAGTGTTACTCAGTGTGTGTCATAAATGTAACTTAGTGTGTCATAAATGGGTCATGATTAGATTATGTGATTAGACTGAGAGGTGTGGTGAGAGTTCACAACTCCCCAGAGGGCACAAAGAGTTGGCAGGCTTGTGTGTGTGTGTGTGTGTCTGTGTGTGTGTGGGTACTCATTTCCCCCCTTTTTTTTGGTCTCTCTCTCTACTGTAGGCAGTAGTATTCACTTCCCCTAAAGCCTGCTGGTCTCGCCACCATTATTTATAGCATTGAGACGTGGTGATATCATGATGAGTGCATCTGTCTTCTTGCCTCGTCTCTTACTTGTGAAAACCTTATCTTTGAAACTACTTTTCGGCTGTTGGGATCTTCCTATTAGATGATGATGATGATTGATTAGATGATTCAACTTTATTGTCATTGCACAGAGTACAGGTACTGAGGCAACGAAATGCAGTTAGCATCTAACCAGAAGTGCAAAGTAGAAGAGTGCAGAGTATGTGCAAATGGTAATATAAATATAGATAAATAGGATATATACAGTATGACATAAGATATAAGTGGTATGAGCAGTAAGAACATGAGCAGCAATAAAGGTGATTAGTGCAGATGTGATATAGATATATAGATATATGTAAAGTGCAGGTGAAGTACAGGTGAAGGTGGCAGTAGAGGTTATAAAGTTATAAATGAGGTAGGAGACATGATAAGATATAAGTACGATGAATATGGATATGACAACAATTTAACATAAATAGATATATACAATGAACAATTTAGTGCAAATGTTCAGTGGCTGGAGGTAGGTGTGTATTCCCCTCTCAGTCAGGCCAGGGTCGAGAGGGGAATACAGGAAGGAGTGTGAGGGGGTAGCCAGGGGGAACTATCACCGTGGTGCAGAGTTCAACAGGGTGACAGCCGCAGGGAAGAAGCTGTTCCTGAGCCTGCTGGTCCGGGAACAGAGGGCCCTTCAGAGTCTCTGAAGTCCGATACATTGTAATTTTGTGTAAAGCCTCAGTTTGTTTAACTGGTATTGTTAACAGTCTTCATCCTATTTTATATGATAACATATATAGCTAATAACTAAAGTGTTTACATATCTAAATGTAATTCAATTACCTTTGCTTCTTTCTGTCTTTATGTGTGTTCTGCAGACTACTACTACTAGGCTATTACTTCCGAGGTTAATGATAGTTTATGATCACAGTTTACACTAGTAAAGTAAAGTACAGTTTAACAACTACAGTCTTCATCCTCTTTCTCTTTGTGGTTGTCTTTCTCGACTACACCTTCCTGGTGTCTTGCAACTTTTACAACTGTTGTTCCAAAGAAAATTGATACGCCAGTGCCACTTATGTTTTGATTCTGCAATTCTGATTGTTGTGCCTACAATTTTGTGGCATAATGTTTCCACCTTAAAAATGTGTGAATAGTTGGAATAGTGTGTACAGTTATGGGAAAAGTGCCTATTTTTAGAACTGAGGTAATGGGTAATTATAGTGTGTTAGCCACCAGGTAAAACTGTGATATGATTTAATTCTTGAAGGTTTTGTGATTTGTTTCATGAATTAAGTCAAGAGCCACTAATCTTTGTTACATGTATATGATATCTGCTTACCTAGATGTTTCTCAGGTGCATTCACTTGAGTCATCTTACAGCAGACTGGCACCATATTCAGTGCTGGGCCTGTTAACTCCCCCCCCCCCCTGTCTGCAGTACCTCTTTGTTACTTTATCAAGCATGTACTTGTCCTGCTATCATTTTGCAACCCTCTGCACAAAACATCTTTCCAAGGATACATCTTAGAACATTCTTCAGTTTTTACGTTTTTTTCTCTCTTCGTGTCTACACACAGGTCCAACTCGCTAGACGTAAAACTGCATGTCTACAGGCAAGCAAAGCTGCATACAATGTATTTATCCCAAATTAGCCAAACTATTGGAGTGACTAAGACATTCGTGCCGACGGTATGATGGGACTGGAGCTCGTATCAGGAGAAAGGCATGTGTGTGATTAACTTCCATCTCTCACCCCCTCATCCCATCCCAGAGACCAACTGACACAAATAAGTGGTTTGTCTTGATATACAGCGCTTGTATTGCCCCTGGAGGGCATAAACACTTAAGAAGGTGAGTCACTCTGTTTACTCCTGGGCCGCTTTTGCGCCCTTACATAAGCTAGTGTTTGTGTCTCAGGCATTATTGTCTGTGAGACTGTCTTCCGGCATGACCCGCTGTGGCTCAGGTTCAAACCAACAGCCGTGAACTTAATTCAACTTTGCAGTGCGGACTAGAGGGGTGCCTCACAGACACATTCATGAGTCATGCTAGCAGTCGGAGGCATGCATGTGAGCGCTTCCAACAGAACTACCCACAGACTTCCATTAAGAGCGTCCATTAAAGGAGTACTACGGTATTTTTGAACCCTCGCCCTATCTTGTCGCTTTACTGCTTGTTTTCGCAACCATTTACAAAATGTGGTTATAATGCAATCCTATGGGGCAAGCATCTGTGTCAAAGTAAACCACTTTTTTTTGCCAGACAGGCTCATAATGTTATTTAGGTATCTGACAATATGGAAGGGATAAATTGATAGACCTGTGTGTAGCATGTAACAAAAGTCTGTCTGAAAGAGTAGTCTGTTCTGAAATCTTGTGGGAGTAGAGTTGTTGCAGGAAAAAAACTGTGTATACATGAGTGGGAGTTAGGGAGTGAGGAAAAGTGTGGTAAAGTTACAGAGTTAGAGTTACATAAGCCCTAGCTTACTGTCATCTAACAAAAACATGGGTCACGCTGATAGGTGAAAATTCACCCTAGTTACCTCAGCACTCCGGAGCTGCATATAAGTATATTTATTAGACAAACAACAATTGCAATTGGGCTCACTCCCAGCACAAGGCTGAAAGTGAAGCCCTGATAAACACATTGCACAAGTTTTATATAGACAGAAGTTTAATTTTCAGCAGGGATAACCACGTGGTGGATCTCTGACGTCCGAGGCAAGGATGGAAGTTTTGCAAGGTCGGAAGAAGCTTATCACCTCTGGTCTAAACATGCTCTTGTACATATGCAGACTAAGTGGCACCTAATATTCTAAGTTACACACACACAGAAACACAGAAAAGCCATGTTCCTGCTTACATAAGTACATGATTTATATAAGGTAATTAATAATACAAGGCACTTGATTATTGTATTCTTAAGTCATTAACAGTGTTTGGAAATCAGTCCCTCCTTTTATCCGTTTCAATGGATAATTCAAAATCACAATCACAAGCACAATCACAATCACAATCAAAATCACAATCAAAATCATCTTTCTTAATTCGGCAATTATCAATTTCTATGGATAACCTCAAAATCATCACTCTGAGCTTCATCACATGGATTTTCGGAACAGAGATCATTACTGAGCATCACTCCATATCATCATAAGTCAATAATTTAAAATGTCTCATCACACATTTGTATACTTTGCATTTGTAGGCGAATATAGTGGGTGTCAACTGTGTGTGTGTGTCATTAGCTCGCCTAGGCTTCAGATAACATTCAAACAAGGCCTCTTTGCTGTGTCCTTGAAGGCCCTGTTCCCCATCAGGCATCCTGCAGAACACATCGGCTTTTGAATATTACTGGACAGGAAAATGTAAACAGTCTCTTTGTGGAAAGTGTGTTTGGGCAGTCTGGTTTTCCATTTCCACCACGGATGATCTTTAGGTAGACCCCATCGCGGACATTTGACCAAGACGGGCCTGTTGTGATCAATATGCTAACAGTCCCAAAATGTAGAGCAGTTACAGTTATTATCAAAAGTTCCACACATTGTTTCATTTTTCCCTTGTAACTCCCCATGACTTCACAGAGATAGGACCGCCCCGCCCTCCCAGTATCCACTAGGCTCTTCTCCCCCACTGGACAGTGTCGTTTTCTTCACCAGGTTTGAGACGAAAAATGGCCTAACGCAAAGAATCCCCTTTGTAGCTGGACTTCTGTCACAGTGGGCTGGCCTTGGAAAACTGTAGAGGAAGACAGATCCTATTCTCTGTCTCTTTCTAGGGCAGGCTTACTCGTTTACAATGTGTTAGATGTATCCAGGTGGCTCTCTCCGCTATCTTGACTGTGGTAGGTGTTGACAGTAGCACTTGGTATGGTCTGTCCCACTTGGGCGAGTGGCAGTGTTTTCTTTTGAGGCTGTTGATTAGAACACAATCTCCTGGCCCAACCTTGGTTTCAGCCTCACAGGTTCCTGTGAAACAGAGAGTTCTGAGAGTATTTTGCTAATTCACATTTTTGCCATATTCTGCAAATGTATATTCAATCTCTTTGTCTGTTTCAGCAAATGGTTGTCCGAGGCAAGGATGGAAGTTTTGCAAGGTCGGAAGAAGCTTATCACCTCTGGTCTAAACATGCTCTTGTAGATATGCAGACTAAGTGGCACCTAATATTCTAAGTTCCTGCTTACATAAGTATATGATTTATATAAGGTAATTAATAATACAAGGCACTTGATTATTGTATTCTTAAGTCATTAACAGTGTTTGAAAAATTGTCTCCATCACACGCTACTCAGCTACAGCTACTGAATGGAGTGTTAAGTCAGAGACCAGAAGAAGAGAAAGGTAAGCCAATGACTGTAGAAACATAATTTTCTACAGTTTCTACAGTCATTAAGGTAAACAGACACAGGTCTATCTCTATAGGGATCCTTTCCTATTTTATCTAATACAATTGTTTTCTAGTACAGGCAAACTTAAAACGGGGTATTTTTTTTTATTTGGGCCCAATTTTCCCATCTATTTTGGTCACAATTTTTACTAGGGACAAAAACAATCAGAATCGGTCCAGTATTGAGCAAGAGC
This sequence comes from Clupea harengus, assembly GCF_900700415.2. Classification (NCBI taxonomy): domain Eukaryota; kingdom Metazoa; phylum Chordata; class Actinopteri; order Clupeiformes; family Clupeidae; genus Clupea; species Clupea harengus. Next base: position 29,782,566 of record NC_045152.1, on the reverse strand, counting down.
ACAATAACCAGCAACCACAAAATGTGGCTATAATGCAATCCTATGGGGCAAGCATCTGCGTCAAAGTAAATCACTTTTTTCCCGCCACCGACAGGCTCATAATGTTATTAGTTAGTTTGCCTGTACTACAAAACAATCTTATTAGATAAAATAGTCTGACTGCTAATCCTGAGACTGTGCATGGAATCACATATTTTGGTTCACATCAAACGTTGTTTCATAAGGCATTGCAACATGATGTCAGGTATCTTAGGAGAGAAACCAGAGGTTAACCAAAAGCAGTTCACTAATGTCTGAACATTTTCAGGTGCTAGCTAATGTCAGATAATTATTCTGACCTTTGCTTATATCAATCAAAAGAGATTTCTTTGGTTGATAAACAAACAAACAAACTAATAAATAAGAAACATAAACTCTTGAATCACTGTCTTTTTGGTATTTATAGTTAATTTACCATGGCAAGCAAGAACCTGCATGGTTGACTGCAGCCAAGGAGTTACGACATTTTGCCCATAAACATGTTTTTTCATTTTTTCAGAAATACATATCCAGGAGTATATTTCATTCATCACAAATCTATTGTTGTTTCTCTGAATGTTCTTAGTGGAATACCCAGATTTGAACCTGTAGCCAATCCATACAGCAGTAATTGTTCTCAACTGTTCTCAGAAACGGCCTTCACATAGGAGATGAGTTTGTTTACAACTCCCTGAGGTGCTGCATTTATGCTGTAAAGGTGCCTTTGTTGCTAAGCCTCATGTTGTTTTCCACAAAACAAGGCAACAATTTTGTGGTGGGAGTACATTGTACATAGAATACAAAATTGAAATTAAATTTTGAGGGCATTTCGAAAACGGCAAATACCCTACAGTACGCTACATAAACAATGCAATACGAAATCAATATACACCCACTCATAACAGAAAAAGATGATGTTTCATGCTAAAAACTCAGAGAAGTATAGTACCATTTATCCTGATTTAACCCTTAGAGGGTTTGGCAGGCTACATGCCAAATTCCGAGCTCTATGATTAAGCCTACTCTTTTCTTAATGGACAGGTGCACAGGAGGAGACACAGAGAATATTTAATTGAGATAACTTATGGGTGCAACCTAGCAACAACGTGTTTTGTCTTGTTGTAGTTCTCAAATGTTTCGGTTTGTTCGTGGTGCTCTGTACGCAATGACAGGGTGAATACTGTGGCCAACAAAAGTGATGCCCGATGAGCAAAACGTCACTGTCCTTTGGGCTATGCTTTATTCGATTTTTTTAAATGAAAGAAAACTCAAATGACGATTTAAAATAATGTATTTATTTAAAACACAAACATTTTACGTGACAGTAATGCATGAATAAATAATCATAATAGCATATGTACAAATAAATTAATCATGTCATGAAATTGATCACACTGGGGAAAACGATGAGAAGATGGACCGTGGAATGATGAATTGTTGCATCTAACGACGACGTTTGTGCCAGTGTCTTCTTGTCCAGAACAGGTGATCGGAGGCGTTCTGCAAGATGAACCAGAGCGTGCGCAAGGTCTCCTTTCGCACGACCTCCCACGCGCAGGCGCTGAATTCCTGGAAGCACAACAGGGATTGGAGAATTTTAGGACTCCGTTCAAAATGAAAGTCATGGACACATAGTCGTCGCAGTTCATGAACGGCATGGGTTTAAGGGTTTGGTTTTTATAGATATGGTCTACCTTTTGTAGGAGGAGGTCTGCCATTTCTTTAAAATATGCATCCAGTAGGATTTCTCTGTCAGAAAAGTCGTCTTCGATCGCCTGAGATGAGTTCAAAACCTTAAGTAGCAACAGTAAAGTTATTATTATGGGCGTCCGGGTTCATTCATTTAGCAACACAAATCAACAAAAGACATATAAAGTTGATGGTCTGCCACTTACACACTCGTTCTCCTCGACCAGTCGGTAAACTATGTTTCTGAAGTCGTCTGTTTTCTTTTGGTCCCAGCTGTTTGGCATGGTGTCATTCTCAAACAGGACCTCAAATTTTCTGAACGCTTCATAAATAGCTTTCTTTAAGCCGACGTCGACCTGTGGTAAAGAAACACGTTCATATGGTTCTTTCGGTGTGCTGTCTTGTATCTGGGCACCAGATGCAAAAAACTGCCCTTACCTGTGCAGTCCCGTTCGACTCGAAAGCAGCGGCAGGGAATGTAAGCTGAACGTTTTGATCAAGGCACTCGAATGGAAAAGAGCCTCCCTGAAACAGACAAACCATTTACTCGTACATTTAGATTTCCCGGCATCACGAGATGTATCAACCCGATATCTTTTGAAAGTTCATGTTACCATGTTCTCTGCAAGGCCGTTGACTTTCTCTACTAGTGCCCCTTGTAGCCGGCACAGTGAGTGGACATGCACAGCGCACAGCATGATGCTCAGCAAAGTGAAGCTCTGTGGTGCCATTCCGTCTGTAGGTCCGCGATGCGAAAACTGCAACAGATAAGACATCTTTAAGTCACCTCTGCAATGATTCATTAAAACAATCATTCATTCTTTCACTATTAAACTATTATTTGCGCAATTAATGATGGTGGTGCCTCCTGACCTGTTTTCAGTACCCAGTCGTCGTAACTGTAGGCTGGTTTGCGGTTGTGTATGCCCGGTAGACCCATGTTCTGAATTTAAACCTCCTGGATGAATAGATGTACAAAAAGTGAAATAAAATGTCTGGAAAGTTTGAGAAACCACAAGGAGCTTTTCGATCTTCAGTGATCACTGTTCCGCTTTTGTGGCCTCGTCAGCGCAGTGACGTGCGGTGAGGTTCGTGGCTGGTGAGGCACTGACTCTTTCAGAGTCAAATTTACAAATACATAAACCCAATAGAGTATCACCATTCAATTGGCAGCTTTCACATTGATTACTGGTTGTTCAGCATATCAGCATTCTTTACACAGACATAGGTAGGGTGACCATATCCATAACACCAAAAAGGAGGACACTATGCGGTATTTCGTGAGGCTGTGAATAGTTACATAGGACTCTGGCGTGCTCCCCTCTACAATACAACTTTGTGTGATTGATACATGATGTATGTGTAACAGAATATGACAAAATATTCTTGAAGAGTCAAAAAGTGTTTGTTCACAGTATTTGTATTTATTCAATACATTGTGGTGTTCAAAAACTGACCACTGAGATGAATCTTTTAAAGTGCTAAGTGCCACAAAGCATAACATTTGTGGACTTAAAATGTACAAATTAAAATCACAGGTCACATAAATAATAAATAATAAACAGACAAATTAATCTGAATGCATGCATATGCAGACATATATTTGACATCTAGATGAATCTGAATGAATGCATATGCAGACATGCATTTGACATCTAGATGAATCTGAACGAATGCATATGCAGACATGTATTTCACATCTAGACCAGACATCTCCAGTTTAGCCAGCAGCTGGTTTGTTATAGCCTCTGAAGTGTCGTTGCTGTCACTGTACAAATCCAACAGGGCATGTTGTACACCTTCCTCAAAGTACAAATATCTCAGTACAATTGGGATACACTTGGTCGTACCTTTGTTTGATGCGTCGGTTGCCACTGGAAAGGGCAAATTGTTTGCTTTGATGTAATCTGTACCTGTAGGCTACAGAGTAGGGCGCTAGGACATTCGCACACAAAGGCTGGGCTTTAGTTCGGCCACACATCACCCCCTTAGCTATGGGCGAATCACAAAATATATCTCGGTCCACCTTTACGCCGCAGTGTACACTGCGGTACTTTACTTTACAGCATGGTAAACCTTACACAGCTCAGCAGCGGAGATTTTGTTATCCAACGGCAACGTACATTCTCGGGGGAAAAAATGTAGCGAAGAGATACCTGCGGCACGTCTGTTACTTTTATGCTTCTCTGTTCCCTCATGTCTTTCAATAGCAGCTTTACCCTGACTGCTTATGTCAAAATCACAGCGACAGAGAGTGCAGAAGCCATGAAAGGAGTCTCGACTGCTTTTGTCCATTCTAGGTTGAACGACGTCTGACGTTTTGGCATGTTTTCTTCTATGTGCTAACTTTCTGTCAATGTAGCCAGCAGCGTAGATATGACGTGGCCAGCACATGAAGCCTTGTTTACGTTTTTAACCAATGATATAGGGTTATAACCTAACCTAAGCCAATCAGATATTTATTTGACACCGCTTTTAGCCATTCATTTGTTAGACTGAGTTCCAGCAAAATATTCTACAGCACGGCTCTTTAGGCCCAGTGCAACTCCAAAAAGGAGGACAAATATGCGTCCGGCTTGATGCTGCGCCGGACAGGGCATTGAAAATCCGGACTGTCCGGCCTAAATCCGGACGTCTGGTCACCCTACACATAGGTAATGTGCATACAGTAGGCAGCTGCTAGCTTGTGATGAATTCATGTGTAAATATTATGCACTCATGAATATGAACTCGTGAATATGAACTCTTTCTTACGAAGTTGCACAAGCACCCTGAGGGTTTCTACCTTTTCCCATTATAATTTTTAAGAGTTAAATCGAGGAGACTATAACATCAGCTAGATAACCAGATATCATTTCATGCAAATTGAACTCTTCCGATTAACTCATAAGGTTATTAAGTGTCCTTAGCTAGCTAATTAGCTAACGTAGCAACAGGATAACCATTGCAACCAGGAAACACAACTTACCTACAATTTAAGTTGAATTTCTCAAAATCATCTCACCAATAAAAAGCAGTCTTGGGTTCCAAGTGATCACAACCACTTGTGTGATGTTAAATGGCTTCACATAGACATAAAACAATCCCAAGAGAAATAATGGGAAATCAACAGAGCTGCCGCTGTAAGTTCAAAACCAAATTTATTCTTGAGGTTCCAAACATGTTCAAAGCAATTTGGCTTTGAATGTGAGAAGTCGATCGAGTTATCTTCCGCTTGAAGCATACCTTTTAGCTCCGGCATTGGTCTCCCATTATTAATCATTTCACGCTTGGACTGAAAGTCCAGTTTTGAGAACTGCTTCAGCTTAGCAAAATCTTCCATTTTCGCCGTCAAGTAGTCGCCGTAAGTGTAGAAGAAGAGCAACGTTCCCCAGCATAACCCCGACAGGTGCGTTCTCGCACGCCCCCTTCATTGAGGCAGAGGTACTGTGTGCCTCACCTACATGAATTTTCAATGCGTTTTGAGCTCAGCTCAGAGGTTCTACGCATGCGCACGCATGTGCAAAACCCAGTTTGGAGCGATTGCGCAATCCTAGGTGAGGCACTGCCTCACTAACTCCCATAGACAATACATGGTGCCTCACCTGACTGCACGTCCCTTGTTTTCTCCCGTCTATTTGAATAGGACATTCAGCGAATTCAGCTCTGCCTCACCTGCCTCATATGAGCGCACGTCCCTGCGTCAGCGGTAGCTTTATTGGTAACTGTGGTGGCAGAGACCCCAAACTCCACAACCAATTACTGCATAAAGACCTAGACTTAATACTCGGATGCAAGCTGTCATTTTTAACGCTTGTAAGCACATGTACGAGATAACTTGTAACCTCATCTTGAGGACAGTGGTACCCCGTACACCTGCATAAACCCCCCATTTGATAATTTTCGGGTCTGTTGTTTGTATGTATGTGGAGCATATTTACAGGGGTCAACTTTCATGAGCCAATTATCATGCAGCATTTGATGAAAATAACCCCTTGACAACTGTGGGTGACAACATGTAGGTGAATCTTTTCTATTAATCTATACATTTTCCAGCAAGTGGCAGGGAACATTGTATGAATAAAGGGTAGAATGTATTCCACTAAATATCAGTAAATTCAAGATGCAATTTCATGGGGACAGACAAAAAACGGAAGCCTAAAAGGCATGTTCTACTGGACAATGATTCAAAGCTTGCCTCAATTTGCACCATGACGTAACACATTAAAAGCAAATATTAGCGTTTGGATGCCCTGCAGTCCCAAATCAGGATTGATAATCTGTGGGTAACTTGTAAACAGGTGCATACAAGACACTACACGTGTCATCTGCATGGAGGAGTGGTTGAAAATTCATAAATAAGTCTTTTCTGTTAAAGAGGAGGGTTTTGAGAACATAATGCTGAGTTTAAAAATCCTTCAAACATAAAATATGAAATGAAAATATGAAAATGTGAAACATCAACATCAACTTCTCTATTACCACCTAAGCCTAAACGTCATGTGCAAATCTTTTTAAAACATTTTGAGTGCAACTGTATGTAGAATGGTAATGTGTAAAAATAGCTAGTCGTACATTTAAACTATGAAAATAGCTCTATACTGTAGTAGGCTATAGTTCACTGTTAGTAAAGGTGCTCCCCCTTCTACTTCTTTGAACAGCTACGACATACAGTAACGGTTTCTGGTAGTTTGGGAAAAATAACTGTTTAGAAATGGAAATGCTCGACATCCTTCTCCTGCGGTTTAAGAAAATGTCCCAAATAATTCGCTTTAAACTAAATTAACGGCCTCCTCCCTCTTTCACTTTTTTATTCGAATGAGCCCTATAAAACCACAGAAGTGGAGATGGAAGACAAACCACATAAGATCGACTGGATCTACAACCACATCATAAGCAGGTATGGTCAAGTTGGAAAAAAACAAAATGAAGTTTAAATATAACGGCAGTTTTTTTCACCTTGCAGTGTAATAGTTTGGTTGTTCTTTTCAGTTCAGCGAATCTACAGACAGAATGGTACTTCAGAGCTTCACCTGGGCGACCATCATCCTCTGCTTTGTGCATGTCAGCGCAGTACCCATTACATGCGGACTCCAAAGAAGATTGGTAGACAAATCCCACAGCCTACTAGAGAGCATGGTGAGTTTTGAATCGAAACGTTGAATCAAATCGCAACACAGGTTTTATTCGTGCAGTAACAATATTACCCCGTCTTATCTCACAGAGTGGTCTCTTTCCTGTGGAGTGCCTTGAGCATAATCTTCCAATTGCATTCCCGTCCTCTGCCTTTAAGACCTCTGAGACAGCAGAAGTAAGTGAAATTCTCGAAAAGCAGTGGTTGTGGATGAACTGGTCAACAGTGACCAAATACAAAATAGAAGAGAACGTCGTTCTTTTATCACTCTGAATGCATCGTCTGCTTTTTTACAGAGTGGTGGTGCAGAGAAGGCGGCTTATGAAACTCTCAAATTGATCGACACTCTGTTTGCCAATGACTCAATGCCGACCAGCTGGAACAATCTTGATGATTTCCAGGACATTATTTACCGTCAGATTGAGGAGAGCGAATGCGTGAGTCAAACAGCTAGTGATTACAAAGACAACTATTGGCTAAATATGTTATAACAGTATATTTTTAAATCTAATATTGCTTTTCCGTCTAAACCAGATTATGAGCAAAACTCAATCATCTCAGGAGGATTCCCCAGCTAGAAATGCAACGCTGAAAATGTACTTTGACAAAATAGCAACAGTTTTGAAAGAAAAGGTGAGGAAATGACGCCCGCAGCAATGTTCTCTATGTAGTTTTGGTCATATTGAATTTGTATTAATAACTATTATGTCCCTTTCCAGGAATCCAGTGATTGTGCGTGGGAGGTGGTTCGAAAGGAGATATTATACACACTCAAATTTATTCTCCAGAGCTCCAACTACCTTATTTAGTCAAGAAGCAATGTGAAAACAGATCTATCTATTTGTCTGTCTATATATTTATTTATTTATTGAATTATGTATTTATTATTTATCTAGATGCCAATTTTGTACAATGCATATTTATATTTATTCAGCACTTTTTCCAAAACTTTGAAGAATTTTTTTTCATCATCAATTTATCTATTTATTGGTATAGTTTTTTACCACGTGTCTATGTAGTCATATACGTGTATGCATGTATGTATTTTTTTGAAACATCTTTGTAAACAAAAATTCAATCTGCAAGAAATAATAAACCATTGATTTTCTGCAAATAATAGAGATTCATTCATGCAAGTGAAATTCATATTTCAACGCATACATTACAGAGTAACTATTAGTTTGGGGCCATTTCAGGCTTTCGTGATGGGTGTGGGGGGAAAAAGAAGGGGTCTTACTTATTTTGCCAAATAAGAACCTATAATAATGACCGATTGACTGACACCGATACACTTTCAGTTTCGCTTTCCACTTTCCATTTCCACCTACTACATTTCCGGAAGCGCTGGAGTAACTATGGAAATATGCAACTAAGTGCTTCGCTTTTCCTCTTTGACCAGTGTGAGCTCATCTGTTTTACAATTTGTCTTGTTCAAGGTCTTAATTACAATGCCTTCGTGATTTTGAATAAAAGTGTTTGCTAAATACCAAAACCTTAACCTTCCACAAGAGTCTCTCCAAAGTCAGCCACAACCCAGTTAATTAATATACCTCACTTGTCCATGTGGGGGGATCTGATGTGGATTATGCATTTCTGCAGGTTTTCCATCTGACGGTGCAAGATATTTCTTTACAGCTCTACATGCTCAGGGTCCCAAGTAACTTTTTACAGGTCCTTGTTGAAGATTTCAGAAACATGGCCACGAGTTTCAAGCGCAAGTTCGGCAATGTCCAAATTCTGCGAAAATAGATGTATGCAAAAACATATTAGACTAACCAATGTTTTCAATGTGACGGATTTAACCTCATTCTCAGAGTAGATCAATGTCAGAATCATAATTTTATGAAATTGGGGGATTTATTGTTGCATTTTTAAGTAGCATCTTAGAAGGAGACAAGCATGACTACTAGATGGTTCATATGGGATTGGAATCAATATGTATTCAAAATTATTTTGTTTAACTTTTTATTAATTTAAGTACTGGGTTCAGGCGAAGGATAACATTTGGTCCAGCCCTGATTACCTTCAATTGTGGGTTTGTGTTCGAGCAAACCAAAACACTTTTCAAACATTTAGAGAAAAATTAATGTACATTTGTGCAATAACTTTTCCAAGAGTAATGTTGCAGTAATAATAAATTGTAATATAAATGTTAAATGTTACATGTTACATGTAAGCATTCATCAAACTCAGTGATTTGTTTCTGTCATGTGACTGTTTCTTGAATGGTGATTTGGAGGAAAAAAAGGAAATTGTTGCGGTGGAATCACAACTTCCTATTTTTGTCTTCGAGATTCCATTGAAGGCACTTGAGGGAAGTCCCTGAGATGACAGCGGCTCTGTGACAGGGCATGTTCATTTGTGGGTGACGAAAATGTATTTCCCTGCACGTTACAGGTGCCCGAGAAAGGTCGTTTGACGTTACTGTAATGCGAAATCAATGTAAAAATCCAATTCATGTGTCAATTCCTCTATCCTCGGCGCTTTATCTTCGTTTCTCTGTTCTTACGATCAGAGAGTTCAGACACTCCAATGTGCTGTGGATTTCATGTCTGACTACCTCCCATGCACAGAAACCGTAGCCCTGAAATGAACATATAATCAATAGTTATAGCCTACTCATATTTTAGATTAACCTGAAATACTAACATTGAGTTGCACATTGTCAGGATAACTGATATATCGTGTGTTATTTGTGAAAGAATTCGATCATTACCTTTTCTTTCAAAGTGTGTTTAAGTTGTTTAAAATAGTGTTTCGTTTTATGAAGCAGCCCACTGTGAAGTGCATCCAGACTCGCACGAAAGTGTCCCTCCGCCAGCTGTGGAGTCAGCAGTGAAAATCAGGGATGACGATGGCCATTTGCAGAAGTGTCGGCTTAAAATCGTAGTAACACAATAAAGAAACCTTACGCATCCAGCCAGGTTTGTGGTTTGCCTGAATACAATATTGGCGAAGGCGTCCGTGTGTCGTTTGCTCCAAGAGCATGGCTGGTGGGGCTTGGCAAAAATATTTCTGACTTGGCTCAAAACCACATACGATGTCAGTATCACAGCCTCCTGTGCTGGGAGAATTTTCCGTTTATTTATCTGCATAAAAAAAGATATGTGTGTGATGCAGAAACACAAAATACATCGCACTTGGAAACAACTCAGTCAGAAAACTCTCCGCTAAACTAAACATTAGGCGTGTATTTATCCCAAACTTCGGATCAGCCAACTGCATTCTCGATACCATGACTAACTATGGATATGGACTGGATGGATGGGTTAGAGCGTCCCTAGTGAAGAAGCAGTTTCGTTGCTCCCTCGGGGTATGGTGACCTTGTTGCCTAGATCTTGTTGCCTAGATAGTCTGTTTATTGTTTGTATTTTTCTATCTGGTGTTTTACGGTAAAATAACAAATTCAAACACGAAGTTTACAGTAATTCATGTAGTAAGGAGTACGATTAAGAATTAAATTCAGATCAATCCAATCAAGTTTTAAGATGACAAGATAATCTATGGCATGGTCATGGTCAACTGTATCGTATATTTGTGTGTGATGCTATACACGCGCTACGCTTTTCCAGTCCTTACTTGTGCAGGCTGATAGTTGTGTATCAGACGTTCCATACAATATACGCCTATTTGCTTTAGCTTGCTGATCTAACGAGTCGTACCAGTCCCACACTTACGTCCAGTTGGTTGGAATTCTCAAAAATGGCATTCCTGAGGACCAGATGTTGACGGGATTTAACCTCCAAGCACTGCAATGGGAAATGCCCCCCCTGTGGAATAATTTAAAAACTTGATGTGCTTGTCTTATTACTGCAGTCCCTGTGGTTGTTAGTCTGTTTATGAAAGTCTATCGTGTTCTACCGACCTATAAGATAATTACAATCGAAAACGACAGCCCCAAGCCATCCCTAGTTCTGTGTAGCACCTTGAATATAACTTACCATTTCCCAGAGAAGTTTGAGGCTTTGTTCATTCAGGTATCTGAGACGTCCATCCTTCCATCGGCACCCCATAGTGAAACCCATGAAAAACAAACTAAATCTCAATCCGAAATGATACATTATACCCTTCCACACTCTCCGAAGGTCGTTCTGTTGGCTTTAGACTTATTTAGTAGTGCATTTCGTTATAGTGCGATAGAGCACATCCTGGGCCCTATTTATGGCGTCTCTAGGTACCTCCCTGCATTCCATTGGCGCTATAGATCTTCTAACATGTCTCATCTTTCAGAAAATGAATCATAAATAATGAGGTTTTATTGTGTTCTGTTTGAACTCCATGCACTCAGAATTTTTGTAGTAATCCTCCACGAACAAGTTAGACATCATCTGTGTACATGTTCATATGGGCAGGTGTTATGACGGGTCAGAGTCAGGACTTAATGCTTCGTCAAGCGCTGAGGAACATCCTTGATTTCATCAATCTTAAGGTTCTGTCAGATTCTTGTTATATACAGTTTGATTGATAGATCCTGATACCACCAACTGATAGAGTGTATTAGGAGGGGCAAAGTAATGGCCGACGTGTTTGTGATAAAAAAAACTACTACTACTGATACTACTTCTACTAATCACAGATATAAAATATTTTGTAAGATCTGCAAACAATTTCTAAGATCTGTTTTCCTACAAACAACATATTGAATGGGTGATAAAAATACAAAATAATTCAAGAGATTTCCGTAGAGCACATAACTCATCTTGATCCATTAAGCATCGTGAAAGCATTCAATTGTCTTTCAGATGCACGCGTCTCGTCTCCCTGCATTATTGCCGGCCTGGTTGTCGTTCGAGCCCCCTGCTGGTACAATAGCTGCTGTTACAGCAATCAGAAATCAGCAATCAGAAACAAATATTGTTATTGGGATATAATGCAGCGAAGACCAGGGTGAACAGTGTGGAGAGGCATTTACTTGAGGTTACTTTCTACTCAATCTTGAAGCGGACGTGGATTTCTTTAGTGTGATGGCCAGGTGCACAGAGACACAGATAATATTTAATTAAGAGAGCTTATCGGTGCAACCTAGCATCAACGGGTTTTGTCTTGTTCTGTAGTTGATAAATGTTTCGGTATGTTCGTGGTGCTCTCTACGCAATGACAGGCTGTATACGGTTGTGGCCACGTTTTAGGCTATAACAAAAGTGTTTGCATACCGGTCCAATAGGTCTACAGATGATGCCATCGCCCTGACTATGCACACCGCCCTCTCCCACCTGGACAAAGGGAATACATATGTGAGAATGCTGTTCATTGACTATAGTTCCGCATTCAATACCAGCATCCCCTCCAGACTCGTCTCCAAGCTCATAGACCTGGGACTAAGCGCCTCCCTATGCAGGTGGATCTTTGACTTCCTGACGGGGAGGCCACAGGTGACCGCACCTCATCCACAGTCATCACCACCAACACAGGCACCCCCCAGGGCTGTGTGCTCAGCCCCCCTCCTGTTCTCCTTGTTCACGCATGACTGTGCGGCTACGCACAGTTCAAATCTCATCGTGAAGTTGGCTGACGACACAACCATTTTGGGCCTCATCACTGACAACGACGAGTCAGCCTACAGAGAGGAGGTTGATACCCTGACAACATGGTGGCAGGTTAATAACCTCTCTCTTAACATCAGCAAAACAAAAGAGATGATTGTGGACTATAGGAGACGGCAGGAGGAAGAGCATGCACCCCTATACATCAACAGATCCGTAGTGGAAGGTCAGTTGCTTCAGGTTCCTTGGGGTAAACATCAGCAGTGATCTCACCTGGTCTGTTCACACGGACAAGGTGGTGAAAGCGGCCCGGAAACGCCTCTTCTTCCTGAGGAGACTGTTTAGTATGGAATCAGTCATCCTCACTAACTTTTACTATAGAGCATATAGAGCATCCTGACTGGTTGCATCACAGTGTGGTACAGGAGCTGCACAGCCAAGGACCCTAAGGTCTTACGTAGTGTGGTCAGGTCTGCGGAGTTCATCATAGGCAGGGAGCTCCCAGCCCTGCAGGCATGGACGGATTAAGAAACCACGGGCCCCTGGGCCTGGACAGATTATTAATTTAATTGAATCGGCTTTTTAATAGTTTCTATAGTGTATGCACGATAAGCATATAATTGTGTTATAGATTGCTACTGACGATTTCCCCCTAATAATTATGAAAACCATGACAGAGACAAGTTTGCCATTTTGAGGGAATATATAGCATAAGGGATCTATGTTGATCCAAAAAATGAAATATCCTTGATCACTGTTACAGTAAACTAGCGACTCTTTGACCTCCAAAGGTTCAGAAAATTTAGAAAGCAGGGTCTGCTTTGCCTACGAACCTTCCACGCTGGCTGCATTGTCTAGGGCTATAGTTACGCCCCTGGCGCACATGCACATTTTCTAACACAGCACAGGTAGACTCAATTAAAGCCATTAGCAAATGAAAAAAATACACATTTTTTAACCACAAATAAGAGATACATAACAGCGACTTCACGCAGAGGCTCTGGCTTAGGGGCCCCCTGAGCTCATGGGCCCCTGGGCCTGGGCCCGGTAGGCCCGTTCGTTAATCCATCTCTGCCTGCAGGACATCTTCCACACACGATGCATCAGAAAAGCTGGCAGGATCCTTAAAGACTGCTACCATCCATCCTTTAGACTTTTTTCCTCTTTGCCGTCTGGTAGGCGCCACCGAAGTATTCGATCTCGCACCCGTAGATCGGAGAGCAGTTTCTTTTTAAGGGCCATCAGGCTTTTAAATGGACAGTGATACAGTCTCGCCACTTCACACTTTACATGTTACAGTTTTGTACTGTTTGCACTATCAGTAATATTGCACTACCTGATACCAGGCACATTTGATTAGTCTTTAAGTTAGTATCGGTATGTTAGGTTAGTATAGGTTACTATATGTGTATTATATGTTTAGCAGATTGTATTGTACATTTATTTTGTAGATTTATTATATGTTTATTATATGTGTAATCTATGTTCAGAGTACTTATATGTTATGTTATGTATGTTATGCTATGAGAGTTTGTTGTGCGGTGTCTTGTCCTAAGCATTTCAGTGCCCAGTCTGACTCTGTTTTTCTGTGCATCTGACAAATAAATACTTGAACTTGAACTTGAAGTGATGAGCAATACGTCACTGTCCTTTGGGCTATGCTTTATTCGATTTTTTTAAATGAAGGAAAACTCAAATGACGATTTAAAATAATGTATTTACTTAAAACACAAACATTTTACGTGACAGTGGTGCATGAATAAATAATCATAATAGCATATGTACAAATAAATTAATCATGTCATGAAATGTATCACACTGGGGAAAACGATGAGAAGATGGACCGTGGAATGATGAATGGTTGCATCTAACGACGACGTTTGTGCCCGTGCCTTCTTGTCCAGAACAGGTGATCGGAGGCGTTCTGCAAGATGAACCCGAGCGTGCGCAAGGTCTCCTTTCGCACGACCTCCCACGCGCAGGCGCTGAATTCCTGGAAGCACAACAGGGATTAGAGAATTTTAGGACTCATGGACACATAGTCTTCGCAGTTCATGAATGGCATGGGTTTAAGGGTTTGTTTTTATAGATATGGTCTACCTTTTGTAGGAGGAGGTCTGCCATTTCTTTAAAATATGCATCCAGTAGGATTTCTCTGTCAGAAAAGTCGTCTTTGATCGCCTGAGATGAGTTCAAAACCTTAAGTAGCAACAGTAAAGTTATTATTATGGGCGTTCAGGTTCATTCATTTAGCAACACAAATCAACCAAAGACATATAACGTGCATGGTCTGCCACTTACACACTCGTTCTCCTCGACCAGTCGGTAAACTATGTTTCTGAAGTCGTCTATTTTCCTTTGGTCCCAGCTGTTTGGCATGGTGTCATTCTCAAACAGGACATCCATTTTTCTGAGCACGTCGTAGATAGCTTTCTTTAAGCCAACGTTGATCTGTGGTAAAAAATCACGTTCATATGGTTCTTTCGGGGTGCTGTCTTGTATCTGTGCACCAGATGCTAAAAACTGCCCTTACCTGTGCAGTCCCGTTCGACTCGAAAGCAGCGGCAGGGAATGTAAGCTGAACGTTTTGATCAAGGCATTCGAATGGAAAAGAGCCTCCCTGAAACAGACAAACCATTTACTCGTACATTTAGATTTCCCGGCATCACGAGATGTATCAACACGATATCTTTTGAAAGTTGTATATGTTACCATGTTCTCTGCAAGGCCGTTGACTTTCTCTACTAGTGCCCCTTGTAGCCGGCACAGTGAGTGGACATGCACAGCGCACAGCATGATGCTCAGCAAAGTGAAGCTCTGTGGTGCCATTCCGTCTGTAGGTCCGCGATGCGAAAACTGCAACAGTCGAGACATCTTTAAATCACCTCTGCAACGATTCATTAAAACAATAATTCATTCTTTCACTATTAAAGTATTATTGGCGCAATGAATGATGGTGGTGCCTCCTGACCTGTTTTCAGTACCCTGTCGTCGTAACTGTAGGCTGGTTTGCGGTTGTGTATGCACAGTAGACCCATGTTCTGAATTTAAACCTCCTGGATGAATAGATGTACGAAAAGTGAAATAAAATGCCTTCAGCGTGAATGAAACAATCTGGAAAGTTTGAGAAACCACAAGGAGCTTTTCGATCTTCAGTGATCACTGTTCCGCTTTTCTGGCCTCGTCAGCGGTAGCTTTTTTGGCTGTGGTGGCAGAGACCCCAAACTCTACAACCAATTACTGCATAAATGGGTAGACCTAGACTTAATACTCGGATGCAAGCTCTCATTTTTAAAGCTTGTAAGCACATGTACGAAATAACTCTTGAGGACAGTGGTACCCGTACACCTGCATAAACCCCCAGGGAACAATGTATGAATAAAGGGTAGAATGTAGGCTATTCCACTAAATATCAGGAAATTCAAGATGCAATTTCATGGGGTCAGTCGAAAAAACGGAAGCCTAAAAGGCATGTTCTACTGGACAATGATTCAAAGCTTGCCTCGATTTGCACCATGACGTAACACATTAAAAGCAAATATTAGCGTTTGGATGCCCTGCAGTCCCAAATCAGGATTGATAATCTGTGGGTAACTTGTAAACAGTTGCATACAAGACACTACACGTGTCATCTGCATGGAAGAGTGGTTGAAAATTCATAAAGAAGTCTTTTCTGTTAAAGAGGAGGGTTTTGAGAACATAATGCTGAGTTTAAAAATCCTTCAAACATAAAATATGAAATGAAAATGTGAAACATCAACATCAATTTCTCTATTACCATCTAAGCCTAAACCTCATGTGCAAATCATTTTGAATCATTTTGAGTGCAACTGTATGTAGAATGGTAATGTGTAAAAATAGCCAGTCGTACATTTAAACTATGAAAATAGCTCTATACTGTAGTATAGTTCACTGCACTGTAAACCCGAATAAGTTACCAGAACTCAAAAAATTTGACGTAATAAATTGCCTCAATTTTTTTAAGTTGATTAACTTAAAAGTCAAAATTTTCCAGAACTTAAAAGGTTGGATGACTTGCTACTTGTACCTTTTGATAACAGTTAAATTAAAGTGCTCATTTAGCTCAACTCAAATATTTGCAGTCAATATGACTTACAGTTTTCTGTTAAGGCAACTCAATTATTTTCAGTTATTAAGACTTAAAATTTCCAGTTTTGAAACCACTGGAATAAGTTCACAGAACTTAAAAGAATAAGTACACAACCACACCATTTTATGTTAACACAACTCAAAGTTTATTAGTTTGTGTTGTCATTGTTTTAAGTACACAGTAGTCAAATATGTTGAAATTGTTTACTTAAAAAGATGTGACTCGAAACTTAACATTTTTGAGGCAATTGATTACCTCAATTACATTGAGTTTAACTTACTCAAAATATCAAAAAGTCATGAACATCTAATATTGAACAGCATTGTCTTGCCCGCTCCCTTTTAGCACACTGCAATATTAAAATTAAATAGAAAAATAAATAATAAACATCTATAAATCAAAATAAATCAAAGCCTCCCTCTCTCCTCCTATGCCATCAGTCACCTCCCTCTCCACCTCCTCCATCAGTCACCTCCCTCTCCTCCTCCATCAGTCACCTCCCTCTCTCCTCCTATGCCATCAGTCACCTCCCTCTCCACCTCCTCCATCAGTCACCTCCCTCTCCACCTCCTCCATCAGTCACCTCCCTCTCCACCTCCTCCATCAGTCACCTCCCTCTCCACCTCCTCCATCAGTCACCTCCCTCTCCACCTCCTCCATCAGTCACCTCCCTCTCTCCTCCTCCATCAGTCACCTCCGCCATCAGTCACCTCCCTCTCCACCTCCTCCATCAGTCACCTCCCTCTCCACCTCCGCCATCAGTCACCTCCCTCTCCACCTCCGCCATCAGTCACCTCCCTCTCCACCTCCGCCATCAGTCACCTCCCTCACCTCCTCCATCAGTCACCTCCATCTCCACCTCCTCCATCAGTCACCTCCCTCTCCACCTCCTCCATCAGTCACCTCCCTCTCCACCTCCTCCATCAGTCACCTCCCTCACCTCCTCCATCAGTCACCTCCACCTCCCTCTCCTCCATCAGTCACCTCCCTCTTATCCTCCCTCTCCACCTCCGCCATCAGTCACCTCCTTCTCCACCTCCTCCATCAGTCACCTCCATCTCCACCTCCTCCATCAGTCACCTCCCTCTCCACCTCCTCCATCAGTCACCTCCCTCTTCTCCTCCCTCTCCACCTCCTCCATCAGTCACCTCCCTCTCCACCTCCTCCATCAGTCACCTCCCTCTTCTCCTCCCTCTCCACCTCCTCCATCAGTCACCTCCATCTCCACCTCCTCCATCAGTCACCTCCCTCTCCACCTCCTCCATCAGTCACCTCCCTCTCCACCTCCCTCTTCTCCTCCCTCTCCACCTCCTCCATCAGTCACCTCCCTCTCCTCCATCAGTCACCTCCCTCTTATCCTCCCTCTCCACCTCCTCCATCAGTCACCTCCCTCTCCTCCTCCCTCTCCACCTCCTCCATCAGTCACCTCCCTCTCCTCCTCCATCAGTCACCTCCCTCTTCTCCTCCCTCTCCTCCATCAGTCACCTCCCTCTCCACCTCCTCCATCAGTCACTTACATCAACAAGTCATTCTTGAGGGTCTGCAACCTGGGTGACAGTTTACCACTTTCTAGACCAAGTAAAATCTTTTCAGTGAATTCAAAAGTGTTGGTCAGTGCTTTGGGGTAGCTGAGGTGTAGTGCATATATCAGTCCAAAGATTACCAGGAAGGCATCGCTAAGTCTGGGGAGGCTGACCACGGCATCACTTTCAATGATTACAGAGATTCTCACAGGGTGGTGGTGAACTGGACGTGTGTCATTGTCACTGATGACCGTAAGGAGGGCCACTGCAACGCCATCAAGCTCCAGCTCATCAGACTCGTCCTGAATGATTGAAAAAGAGATGCTAATCACAAACTAACACAAAACTAAACTAAACCAATACCAACACAATGAGACCCAAGGGAGACTTGGGTCTCATTGTAAGAGGTGAAAAACATAAGATTCATGTTCTGCACACACGAATCAGCCAAATTACCAGAGAACCTAAGTGGTGTGAGAGAGACTGAAACCAAGCTAAAGGACATTTACAGGAAAATGTTTTACTTAACATCTTATCACTTGCCAATACATGGAAACTGTATGGGTAGACTAAACAAAGGTAAGTCCTAAAAGATATTAGTATTTTGATGGACAGTTTACATTATACACAGTAGAATCCGTTAGTGACTTAAGGAGACTCACTGTGCAGGTTCTGAAAAATCCAGAAACGTCCTCGTGCAGATACACTGGAAGGGCGTGGAGAACAGTAATGCGCTTGGTGTGGATGTCATGGATTTCCTATTAAGATAAAAACAGAATTGTACATACTGAAGAGTTTACTGAACAAAGCTGATTTTTAAACAGTCCAATTAGAACATATGTTCACAAATAACCTGTTCACATCTTTAATGTAATCAGACAAATGGCAAACACAAAGTGGACTAATTGCAAAATTCACAAAGCTCATTTGAGTCATTGAACATGTTCAAAGTTCCACCGGTTCAACCTATGAAGTGTGTAATAATCTATTTACCAGTTCATCGTGGATTTTTAAAATTTCAGCCAGAGCATCTGCTGTCTTTCCAGTTTTTGATGCCTTCTGTCTGAATAAGGTCATCAGTCGAGGAAGATGGCGGTCAAGCTCAGCATAGAATGTGTTGGGCAGGTTCTGATTCGTAATCCGCTGGAACTCTGCATACAACTACATTAAAATGTAGCAGGAGAATACAGCAACAACACTTTAAAAAAACAGTTCAATTTGAAGAATCTAGCACACCTTTATAAAGCAGAAAATAGCAGCCAAATAAGTAAGAATCACAATTATTTTCTCAAAAGAGAGCGCTGATCCATATTACCTCAGACTCTATTTTGAGAGCAGGCCAGAGGTCCATGAGCTCGTTCACTGGTGGGCAGGACATCACTATGGTCTGTCGGCGTAGGGGAAATGTGGTCTCCATCATCTTTCTAATGAGGGGCAGGTTCTTCTCAGTCTTCTTGACTTCTTCAACAATTGTCTGCCTCAACTGCTCAAGGCTTGAAGGATCCTTTCCTTGGGGAAAGTTTGGTAGGAAGTTGACTTCTGCTCGCTTGGGTCTTTTAATGTTGGAATGTGAAGATTCATTTTCAGGATAACTTCTACTTCTTTTTCCAGCATTAACAGTGACCTCCTGACATCCAGCCCGTCTCATCTTGTTCCTGAAATTGCCCATCTTAAACTTGATGGAGTTTTTCCATCCATTCCAGCCAGTCTCAGATCCTGCTTCCTTCAAGCAGGGATGTTTGGCTACAAGAGCCTCAGCAGCCTTTGCAATCTCTTTATCACTTGGGTAAGCCTTAAAACCATATATAGTAGATGCAAGCTTTTCTAAAATGTCGTGCTTTAGGTCTCTTGTCAACTTAAGGTGCGTGTTGTTCTTCTTATATTCCGCATTTCCATCTCTAAGTTTTAGTTCAACATCAAATGCAAATGTGGGAACAGGGAAAGGACCTGGAGGCCACCTGCTGAGACGCTCTGGAGATGACACATCTGAAAGTAGAACAGTAGATGCAATAGAGCTGGAGTCTTGTGAAAGTGAGATGTGCACAACAGCTTTTTGTGGCAATTCCTCAATGTCTGTAAGGGAAGTAAGTTTCCCTTCAAAGTCTGGATCTTCGTAAAGCAAATCGAAGTCAAGGTTGATTTCCAGCTGTTCTTTTATAATGTTGATCAGTGCATCAACAGAGGTTGGTCGTGAGCTGAGTTTTAATTTTCTAGCCTGGTCTGGCTCAACAACACGAAGAATCATTGGTTGTGGGGATGCAGCTGCCATTGTGCTAATGAAAAGACAAAATCAGATTGTTAAAGAGTACCGCTTATAGTATATACAGCTTATAAATTGCTTAATTCCACTGAGAGTGAATAAAGACACAATAACTGATAAATAAAAGAACCATTCATTATTACCTGAACTCAGTTCTGTCTCACTTGAATGAACCGCTTGGGGGTCAGCAGCAGCGAGCCGTCTATCTTGTATGCAGAGAGGGACTGTATCATTCAGACCAGACTGCAGGTGGATCGACAGGCTTATGTCTGCAGTTGACAGCTCATAGGACCGTAGATGTTCTACATACCAGGAGTCATAATCACAACACAGAAAAGATACGTTGTGATTCACAAGAAAGATCTCTTCTATTTTGCCAAATGTCGACAGTCCACCACTGACTCCTACAGACAGAAACATTCCACAGACATAGTCTGTGCCATCAATGGTCACATTTGTTGTCTTGTAGATTGTGTCACTAGTTGTTTGTTCTCTAATGTGTACTTGAGCAACCTCTGGTAGAGCTGAAACCAGAACAGAGTTTTTAACATTTTTTTAAGACAAATCTTGAATGAAATGTCTTAAATGAAAGAGGGGTGGTTGATAGAGGAATTCACATTCATTGGATTACCTGGTATCTTTATCACATCTCCAGTTGTCTTCCTTAACTGTCTTAACTTCATGAAACTGGAACAGGGAGATGAAAGGGCATAAACTGATCTGAAACTGAACAATTAGAAGCATTCAAAGAGTGTCAAATTATAAATACTTCCATTCATAAATTCCCCTGTTAATGATCTTTTCATTTGATCCCCAGTGTCAAGCTACTAAAGCCATCAAGCAAAATTAACCTTAGCCTACTGTAACGAAAAGCAGCAGCACTTGCACTTATCTGCATGGTTAATCAACAATAATGGCATTTATTTTATTTTAAAAACGACGCAGCACAAGTGGGCGGGCAGTTGAACGTGAACTCTTAGTGTAGGAACTCAGTTTGAGCTAAGAGGCCCTATTATGCTCGTTCATGCTCTTTTAATAACCTTTAAAAAGGCTACGGTGGACGTAAATGGCCCATGCGTTCGACTTTACGCACTACTAAAAAATAAGCGGTTGCACCAAGCAGAGTTTCAACGTAACACTTAGTTATAACTTAACATTTACACGTCCTCACTATTAGGTGCAAGTTCCATTTAGTACGTTAAAATACGTTACCCAATACAAAATACATCTATCAATAGTAAACTGAGACTATGGCAAATACAATTTAGTCTGTATCATGAAGGGAAAGTCCCCCAAAACACGCTGTGCTGCTAGCGGAATGAGGGGTGGGGGGTAGCACTAGCAACACATTCTTTGAATGTTTTAAACACCAATTCTTAAACATATATAATCATTGCTTTGCTTGTAAGCTTAGGTCGCCAGGATTCATTCAAGACCACTCACGAAGAATATGGTTGCTCGCAGCCGTAATAGTCTAGTGACTGGAGTGTGTAACATTAGTGGTCCGCTAAGTGGCTAGCCCTTTAGCAGCTAACCTATATCTGACTTAACGTCACCAAGTTGGCAATGCCCTACAAGACTCCCGTGATAAGCCAGTGAAGGGCGGGGGCTTAGAGAAGGTCTACGCTCTTTGAGACAAACACACCAACAAATGTATGAAAGAAGTAAAAGTGAATAAATATTAACATTCAAAACTTACAGTAAGTCGAGTAATGCTGAATGCTGCCGTGTAGGTAGTAACTTTCTGCAGGCCTTCTGTTGCTTCCCGCCAAACTCTCAACCGTTTAAACTTTTCAGTTTTTTTTCCAGAGCTAAGGAATCAGTGTAGTATGCGCATTAGCACCGCCTTCTGCTTCGGAAGGCGAATCAGAGATTAACTGTACGTGTCCACGGCACAAATTACATGCGTTAAATCGCATGCGTAAAGTCGGATGGGGGGCGTGGTCAGGAAAATCACTTTTGTTCGGTTGCAGTGCTGCGCTAATGTTGCACATTAGCAAAGTTGAGCTTTGCTAGGGACAGCCAGGTGGGCTTTGCTTTTTAGCGCTCGCGGTTATGTTGGAAGCACCCACAGTTTTGTGTTGTCAATAAAGTCATCATTAAATACATGATTAGATACTCAAACTCCGCGTAGTGACTGAGATCGCTAATATTGGATTGGGTCATTCGTCCCAAAATGTGCTCATGTGCAAAGTAAACAACAATCAATTAAGCGTTATAGGTAACTTATTAGCAGCTAGCTAGCTAGCCACTATGTGTTCCAATGGGTTTTCGCTTAAAGGGTTAGCGGCAAGCTAACAGTAATAGTCCAGAGCTTGAGTTCAAGACCTACACAATTCTGTTTGACCTCACAGCATTCGTGTAGCATATAAACAACAAACCGAGTCGATTAGACATATAAAAAGTCCTGTAAAAGAGGACGTGTCCGGGTAAAAGAGGACGTCTGGTCACCCTAGTTATAGGTAACTTATTAGCAGCTAGCTAGCCACTATGTTTTCCAATGGGTTTTTGGTTAAAGTGTTAGCGGCAAGCTAACAGTAATAGTCGAGAGCTTGAGTTCAATACCTACAATATTCTGTTTGACCTCACAGCATTCGTGTAGCATATAAACAACAAACCGAGTCGATTAGACATACAAAAAGTCCTGTAGCTAACCTTTATTCACATAAAATATTTCCCAGTAACAGAGTCCCGAGACGCCGCCATCTTGTTTCGATATTTTTGATTACTCCCGCCCCTATGAACTACGTTGGCTTCCAAATAACACACACGCCGAACTGATTGGCTCTCAGCATGCAGCAAATCGCACTCATTTGCATAAAGTTAAAGCAAGCCCAACTTTTTGCAGGCAGCAGACACGATTTTTTCCTCAGTATGCAGCAAATCGCATCCATTCTATCCCAATGAGAGCAGCACGATATCGCATGCCGTGGACACGTACCGTCACTTGGAATAAATAATGATCCCTGCAGCTACTTAACACTTAAGTAAAAATTATGAGAATAAAAATAAAAAAAATGACGAATTGATGAAGCACTTTGAGATTTTATTGTATTTTAGCATGTGCTATATAAATTAGGTTTATTTTTAAATCATCCCTTTTTGAAACAATAGAAATAACAGGACTTTATCATTATTAGCATGCAATTACTTAACTCTATTAATTTTTACTTAAGTTATGTTTTTAAGTAATGCTTACTTATACACAAAATAGTTCCATTTAATCAAAAATGATTAGTTGAAATTACTCAAAAAGGAAGAACATGTTACACCAACTTGACATAATTAAGTTAGTAGAACTTTTTCTAAAACTTTGAGTATACACTACTTAATCTATTTAATTACTTTGGACGTTCGGGTTTACAGTGTGTTAGTAAAGGTGCTCCCCCTTCTACTTCTTTGAACAGCTACGACATACAGTAACGGCTTCTTGTAGTTTGGGAAAAAATAACTGTTTAGAAATGGAAATGCTCGACATCCTTCTCCTGCGGTTTAAGAAAATGTCCCAAATAATTCGCTTTAAACTAAATTAACGGCCTCCTCCCTCTTTCACTTTTTTATTCGAATGAGCCCTATAAAACCACAGAAGTGGAGATGGAAGACAAACCACATAAGATCGACTGGATCTACAACCACATCATAAGCAGGTATGGTCAAGTTGGAAAAAACAAAATGAAGTTGAAATATAACGGCAGTTTTCTTCACATTGCAGTGTAATAGTTTGGTTGTTCTTTTCAGTTCAGCGAATCTACAGACAGAATGGTACTTCAGAGCTTCACCTGGGTGACCATCATCCTCTGCTTTGTGCATGTCAGCGCAGTACCCATTACATGCGGACTCCAAAGAAGATTGGTAGACAAATCCCACAGCCTACTAGAGAGCATGGTGAGTTTTGAATCGAAACGTTGAATCGAATCGCAACACAGGTTTTATTCATGCAGTAACAATTTTACTCTGTCTTATCTCACAGAGTGGTCTCTTTCCTGTGGAGTGCCTTGAGCATAATCTTCCAATTGCATTCCCGTCCTCTGCCTTTAAGACCTCTGAGACAGCAGAAGTAAGTGAAATTCTCGAAAAGCAGTGGTTGTGGATGAACTGGTCAACAGTGACCAAATACCAAATAGAAGAGAACGTCGTTCTTTTATCACTCTGAATGCATCGTCTGCTTTTTTATAGAGTGGTGGTGCAGAGAAGGCGGCTTATGAAACTCTCAAATTGATCGACACTCTGTTTGCCAATGACTCAATGCCGACCAGCTGGAACAATCTTGAGGATTTCCAGGACATTATTTACCGTCAGATTGAGGAGAGCGAATGCGTGAGTCAAACAGCTAGTGATTACAAAGACTACTCAATATGTTATAACAGTACATTTTTAAATCTAATATTGCTTTCCCGTCTAAACCAGATTATGAGCAAAACTCAATCATCTGAGGATTCCCCAGCTAGAAATGCAACGCTGAAAATGTACTTTGACAAAATAGCAACAGTTTTGAAAGAAAAGGTGAGGAAATGACACCCGCAGCAATGTTCTCTATGTAGTTTTGGTCATATTGAATTTGTATTAATAACTATTATGTCCCTTTCCAGGAATCCAGTGATTGTGCGTGGGAGGTGGTTCGAAAGGAGATATTATACACACTCAAATTTATTCTCCAGAGCTCCAGCTACCTTATTTAGTCAAGAAGCAATGTAAAAACAGATCTATCTATTTATTTATTTATTGAATTATGTATTTATTTATTTAATTATGTATTTACTTATTTATCTAGATGCCAATTTTGTACAATGGATATTTATATTTATTCAGCACTTTTTTCAAAACTTTGAAGATTTTTTTTTTGCGCTGCAGACACAGTAAATAACATAAATGAATTAATGAATCAATACATCATCAATTTATCTATTTATTGTTATTGTTTTTTACCACGTGTCTATGTAGTCCTATACGTGTATGCATGTATGTATTTGTTTTAAACATCTTTGTAAACAAAAATTAAATCTGCAAGAAATAATAAACCATTGATTTTCTGCAAATAATAGAGATTCATTCATGCAAGTGAAATTCATATTTCAACGCATACATTACAGAATAACTATTAGTTTGGGGCCATTTCAGGCTTTCATGATGGGTGTGGGGGAAAAAGAGGGAGTCTTACTTATTTTGCCAAATAAGAACCTATAATTCTTAAACCTGTAAAGACTGACACCGATACACTTTCAGTTTCGCTTTCCACTTTCCATTTCCGCCTACTACATTTCCGGAAGCGCTGGAGTAACTATGGAAATATGCAACTAAGTGCTTCGCTTTTCCTCTTTGACCAGAGTGTGAGCTCATCTGTTTTACAATTAGTGTTGATCAAGTTCTTAATTACAATGCCTTCGCTAATTTCTCCTTGTCAAACCTGGCGATGTATCTAACTGTAATTTTAAATCTTCATAATAATTTAGTAAGTCACTTAGGATAAAAGTGTTTACCAAAACCTTAACCTTCCACAAGAGTCTCTCCAAAGTCAGCCACAACCCAGTTAATTAATATACCTCACTTGTCCATGTGGGGGGATCTGATGTGGATTATGCATTTCTGCAGGTTTTCCATCTGACGGTGCAAGATATTTCTTTACAGCTCTACATGCTCAGGGTCCCAAGTAACTTTTTACTGGTCCTTGTTGAAGATTTCAGAAACATGTCCAGGAGTTTCAAGCGCAAATTCGGCAATGTCCAAATTCTGCGAAAATAGATGTATGCAAAAACATATTAGACTAACCAATGTTTTCAATGTGACGGATTTAACGTCATTCTCAGAGTAGATCAATGTCAGAATCATAATTTTAATAATGAAATTGGGGGATTCATTGTTGCAAGTAGCATCTTAGAAGGAGACAAGCTAGATGGTACAAGCTACTAGATGGTTCATATGGGATTGGAATCAATATGTATTCAAAATTATTTTGTTTAACTTTTGACTAATTTAAGTACTGGGTTCAGGCGAAGGATAACATTTGGTCCATCCCTGATTACCTTCAATTGTGGGTTTGTGTTCGAGCAAACCAAAACACTTTTCAAACATTTAGAGACAAATTCATGTACATTTGTGCAATAACTTTTCCAAGAGTAATGTTGCAGTAATAATAAATTGTAATATAAATGTTACATGTTACATGTTACATGTTAACTGTTAAATGTTAAATGTTAAATGATAAAAACCAAAATATTGAATATTTGATTTTAAGCATTCATCAAACTCGGTGATTTGTTTCTGTCATGTGACTGTTTCTTGAATGGTGATTTGGAGAAAAAAAAGGAAATTGTTGCGGTGGAATCACAACTTCCTATTTTTGTCTTCGAGATTCCACTGAAGGCACTTGAGGGAAGTCCCTGAGATGACAGCGGCTCTGTGACAGGGCATGTTCATTTGTGGGTGACGAAAATGTATTTCCCTGCACGTTACAGGTGCCCGAGAAAGGTCGTTTGACGTTACCGTCCTGCGAAATCAATGTAAAAATCCAATTCATGTGTCAATTCCTCTATCCTCGGCGCTTTATCTTCGTTTCTCTGTTCTTACGATCAGAGAGTTCAGACACTCCAATGTGCTGTGGATTTCATGTCTGACTACCTCCCATGCACAGAAACCATAGCCCTGAAATGAACATATAATCAATAGCCTACTCATATTTTAGATTAACCTGAAATACTAACATTGAGTTGCACAGTGTCAGGATAACTGATATATCGTGTGTTATTTGTGAAAGAATTCGACCATTACCTTTTCTTTCAAAGTGTGTTGAAGTTGTTTAAAATAGTGTTTCGTTTTATGAAGCAGCCCACTGTGAAGTGCATCCAGACTCGCACGAAAGTGTCCCTCCGCCAGCTGTGGAGTCAGCAGTGAAGATCAGGGATGACGATGGCCATTTGCAGAAGTGTCGGCTTAAAATCGTAGTAACACAATAAAGAAACCTTACGCATCCAGCCAGGTTTGTGGTTTGCCTGAATACAATATTGGCGAAGGCGTCCGTGTGTCGTTTGCTCCAAGAGCATGGCTGGTGGGGCTTGGCAAAAATCTTTCTGACTTGGCTCAAAACCACATAAGATGTCAGTATCACAGCCTCCTGTGCTGGGAGAATTTTCCGTTTATTTGTCTGCATAAAAAAATATATGTGTGTGATGCAGAAACACAAAATACATCGCACTTGGAAACAACCTACTCAGTCAGAAAACTCTCCGCTAATCTAAACATTAGGCGTGTATTTATCACAAACTTCGGATCAGAGAACTGCATTCTCGATACCATGACTAACTATGAATATGGACTGGATGGATGGGTTAGAGCGTCCCTAGTGAAGAAGCAGTTTCGTTGCTCCCTCGGGGTATGGTGACCTTGTTGCCTAGATCTTGTTGCCTAGATAGTCTGTTTATTGTTTGTATTTTTCTATCTGGTGTTTTACGGTAAGATAACAAATTCAAACAAGAAGTTTACAGTAATTCAAGTAGTAAGGATTACGATTAAGAATTAAATTCAGATCAATCCAATCAAGTTTTAAAATTACAAGATAAGCTATGGCATGGTCATGGTCAACTGTATCGTATATTTGTGTGTGATGCTATACACGCGCTACGCTTTCCCAGTCCTTACTTGTGCAAGCTGATAGTTGTGTATCAGACGTTCCATACAATATACGCCTATTTGCTTTAGCTTGCTGATCTAACGAGTCATACCAGTCCCACACTTACGTCCAGTTGGTTGGAATTCTCAAAAATGGCATTCCTGAGGACCAGATGTTGACGGGATTTAACCTCCAAGCACTGCAATGGGAAATGCCCCCCCTGTGGAATCATTTAAAAACTTGATGTGCTTGTCTTATTACTGCAGTCCCTGTGGTTGTTAGTCTGTTTATGAAAGTCTATCGTGTTCTACCGACCTATAAGATAATTACAATCGAAAACGACAGCCCCAAGCCATCCCTAGTTCTGTGTAGCACCTTGAATATAACTTACCATTTCCCAGAGAAGTTTGAGGCTTTGTTCATTCAGGTATCTGAGACGTCCATCCTTCCATCGGCACCCCATAGTGAAACCCATGAAAAACAAACTAAATCTCAATCCGAAATGATACATTATACCCTTCCACACTCTCCGAAGGTCGTTCTGTTGGCTTTAGACTTATTTAGTAGTGCATTTCGTTATAGTGCGATAGAGCACATCCTGGGCCCTATTTATGGCGTCTCTAGGTACCTCCCTGCATTCCATTGGCGCTATAGATCTTCTAACATGTCTCATCTTTCAGAAAATGAATCATAAATAATGAGGTTTTATTGTGTTCTGTTTGAACTCCATGCACTCAGAATTTTTGTAGTAATCCTCCACGAACAAGTTAGACATCATCTGTGTACATGTTCATATGGGCAGGTGTTATGACGGGTCAGAGTCAGGACTTAATGCTTCGTCAAGCGCTGAGGAACATCCTTGATTTCATCAATCTTAAGGTTCTGTCAGATTCTTGTTATATACAGTTTGATTGATAGATCCTGATACCACCAACTGATAGAGTGTATTAGGAGGGGCAAAGTAATAGCCGACGTGTTTGTGATAAAAAAAACTACTACTACTGATACTACTTCTACTAATCACAGATATGAAATATTTTGTAAGATCTGCAAACAATTTCTAAGATCTGTTTTCCTACAAACAACATATTGAATGGGTGATAATAATACAAAATAATTCAAGAGATTTCCGTAGAGCACATAACTCATCTTGATCCATTATGCATCGTGAAAGCATTCAATTGTCTTTCAGATGCACGCGTCTCGTCTCCCTGCATTATTGCCGGCCTGGTTGTCGTTCGAGCCCCCTGCTGGTACAATAGCTGCTGTTACAGCAATCAGAATTCAGCAATCAGAAACAAATATTGTTATTGGGATATAATGCAGCGACGACCAGGGTGAACAGTGTGGAGAGGCATTTACTTGAGGTTACTTTCTACTCAATCTTGAAGCGGACGTGGATTTCTTTAGTGTGATGGCCAGGTGCACAGAGACACAGATAATATTTAATTAAGAGAGCTTATCGGTCCAACCTAGCATCAACGGGTTTTGTCTTGTTCTGTAGTTGCTAAATGTTTCGGTATGTTCGTGGTGCTCTCTACGCAATGACAGGCTGTATACGGTTGTGGCCACGTTTCAGGCTATAACAAAAGTGTTTGCATACCGGTCCAATAGGTCTACTGACGATGCCATCGCCCTGACTATGCACACCGCCCTCTCCCACCTGGACAAAGGGAATACATATGTGAGAATGCTGTTCATTGACTATAGTTCCGCATTCAATACCAGCATCCCCTCCAGACTCGTCTCCAAGCTCATAGACCTGGGACTAAGCGCCTCCCTATGCAGGTGGATCTTTGACTTCCTGACGGGGAGGCCACAGGTGACCGCACCTCATCCACAGTCATCACCACCAACACAGGCACCCCCCAGGGCTGTGTGCTCAGCCCCCCTCCTGTTCTCCTTGTTCACATCGTGAAGTTGGCTGACGACACAACCATTTTGGGCCTCATCACTGACAACGACGAGTCAGCCAACAGAGAGGAGGTTGATACCCTGACAACATGGTGGCAGGTTAATAACCTCTCTCTTAACATCAGCAAAACAAAAGAGATGATTGTGGACTATAGGAGACGGCAGGAGGAAGAGCATGCACCCCTATACATCAACAGATCCGTAGTGGAAGGTCAGTTGCTTCAGGTTCCTTGGGGTAAACATCAGCAGTGATCTCACCTGGTCTGTTCACACGGACAAGGTGGTGAAAGCGGCCCGGAAACGCCTCTTCTTCCTGAGGAGACTGAAGAAGTTTAGTATGGAATCAGTCATCCTCACTAACTTTTACAGGTGTACTATAGAGAGCATCCTGACTGGTTGCATCACAGTGTGGTACAGGAGCTGCACAGCCAAGGACCCGAAGGTCTTACGTAGTGTGGTCAGGTCTGCGGAGTTCATCATAGGCAGGAAGCTTCCAGCCCTGCAGGACATCTTCCACACACGATGCATCAGAAAAGCTGGCAGGATCCTTAAAGACTGCTACCATCCATCCTTTAGACTTTTTTCCTCTTTGCCTTCTGGTAGGCGCTACCGAAGTATTCGATCTCGCACGCGTAGATTGGAGAGCAGTTTCTTTTTAAGGGCCATCAGGCTTTTAAATGGACAGTGATACAGTCTCTCCACTTTACACTTTGCATGTTACAGTTTTGTACTGTTTGCACTATCAGTAATATTGCACTACCTGATACCAGGCACATTTGATTAGTCTTTCAGTTAGTATAGGTATGTTAGGTTAGTATAGGTTACTATATGTGTATTATATGTTTAGCAGATTGTATTGTACATTTATTTTGTAGATTTATTATGTGTTTATTATATGTGTAATCTATGTTAAGAGTACTTATATGTTATGTTATTTACGTTATGCTATGGTAGTTTGTTGTGCGGTGTCTTGTCCTAAGAATTTCAGTGCCCAGTCTGACTCTGTTTTTCTGTGCATCTGACAAATAAATACTTGAACTTGAACTTGAAGTGATGAGCAATACGTCACTGTCCTTTGGGCTGTGCTTTATTCGATTTTTTTAAATGAAGGAAAACTCAAATGACGATTTAAAATAATGTATTTACTTAAAACACAAACATTTTACGTGACAGTGGTGCATGAATAAATAATCATAATAGCATATGTACAAATAAATTAATCATGTCATGAAATGTATCACACTGGGGAAAACGATGAGAAGATGGACCGTGGAATGATGAATTGTTGCATCTAACGACGACGTTTGTGCCCGTGCCTTCTTGTCCAGAACAGGTGATCGGAGGCGTTCTGCAAGATGAACCCGAGCGTGCGCAAGGTCTCCTTTCGCACGACCTCCCACGCGCAGGCGCTGAATTCCTGGAAGCACAACAGGGATTGGAGAGTTTTAGGACTCCGTTCAAAATGAAAGTCATGGACACATAGTCGTCGCAGTTCATGAATGGCATGGGTTTAAGGGTTTGGTTTTTATAGATATGGTCTACCTTTTGTAGGAGGAGGTCTGCCATTTCTTTAAAATATGCATCCAGTAGGATTTCTCTGTCAGAAAAGTCGTCTTCGATCGCCTGATATGAGTTCAAACCCTTAAGTAGCAACAGTAAAGTTATTATTATTGGCGTTCAGGTTCATTCATTTAGCAACACAAATCAACAAAAGACATATAAAGTGTATGGTCTGCCACTTACACACTCGTTCTCCTCGACCAGTCGGTAAACTATGTTTCTGAAGTCGTCTATTTTCTTTTGGTCCCAGCTGTTTGGCATGGTGTCATTCTCAAACAGGACATCAATTTTTCTGAGCGCATCGTAGATAGCTTTCTTTAAGCCAACGTTGACCTGTGGTAAAGAATCACGTTCATATGGTTCTTTCGGTGTGCTGTCTTGTATCTGTGCACCAGATGCAAAAAACTGCCCTTACCTGTGCAGTCCCGTTCGACTCGAAAGCAGAGGCAGGGAATGTAAGCTGAACGTTTTGATCAAGGCATTCGAATGGAAAAGAGCCTCCCTGAAACAGACAAACCATTTACTCTAATATTCAGATTTCCCGGCATCACAAGATGTATCAACACGATATCTTTTGAAAGTTGTATATGTTACCATGTTCTCAGCAAGGCCGTTGACTTTCTCTACTAGTGCCCCTTGTAGCCAGCACAGTGAGTGGACATGCACAGCGCACAGCATGATGCTCAGCAAAGTGAAGCTCTGTGGTGCCATTCCGTCTGTAGGTCCGCGATGCGAAAACTGCAACAGATGAGACATCTTTAAGTCACCTCTGCAATGATTCATTAAAACGAACATTCATTCTTTCACTATTAAACTATTATTGGCGCAATGAATGATGGTGGTGCCTCCTGACCTGTTTTCAGTACCCAGTCGTCGTAACTGTAGGCTGGTTTGCGGTTGTGTATGCCCGGTAGACCCATGTTCTGAATTTAAACCTCCTGGATGAATAGATGTACAAAAAGTGAAATAAAATGTCTGGAAAGTTTGAGAAACCACAAGGAGCTTTTCGATCTTCAGTGATCACTGTTCCGCTTTTGTGGCCTCGTCAGCGCAGTGACGTGCGGTGAGGTTCGTGGCTGGTGAGGCACTGACTCTTTCAGAGTCAAATTTACAAATACATAAACCCAATAGAGTATCACCATTCAATTGGCAGCTTTCACATTGATTACTGGTTGTTTTTCATATCAGCATTCTTTACACAGACATAGGTAGGGTGACCATATCCATAACACCAAAAAGGAGGACACTATGCGGTATTTCGTGAGGCTGTGAATAGTTACATAGGACTCTGGCGTGCTCCCCTCTACAATACAACTTTGTGTGATTGATACATGATGTATGTGTAACAGAATAGGACAAAATATTCTTGAAGAGTCAAAAAGTGTTTGTTTACAGTATTTGTATTTATTCAATACATTGTGGTGTTCAAAAACTGACCACTGAGATGAATCTTTTAAAGTGCTGAGTGCCACAAAGCATAACATTTGTGGACTTAAAATGTACAAATTAAATCACAGGTCACATAAATAATAAATAATAAACAGACAAATGAATCTGAATGCATGCATATGCAGACATATATTTGACATCTAGATGAATCTGAATGAATGCATATGCAGACATGTATTTGACATCTAGATGAATCTGAACGAATGCATATGCAGACATCCAGTTTAGCCAGCAGCTGGTTTGTTATAGCCTCTGAAGTGTCGTTGCTGTCACTGTACAAATCCAACAGGGCATGTTGTACACCTTCCTCAAAGTACAAATATCTCAGTACAATTGGGAAACACTTGGTCGTACCTTTGTTTGATGCGTCGGTTGCCACTGAAAATGGCAAATTGTTTGCTTTGATGTAATCTGTACCTGTAGGCTACAGAGTAGGGCGCTAGGACATTCGCACACAAAGCCTGGGCTTTAGTTCGGCCACACATCACCCCCTTAGCTATGGGCGAATCACAAAATATATCTCGGTCCACCTTTACGCCGCAGTCTACACCGCGGTACTTTACTTTACAGCATGGTAAACCTTACACAGCTCAGCAGCGGAGATTTTGTTATCCAACGGCAACGTACATTCTCGGGGAAAAAATGTAGCGAAGAGATACCTGCGGCACGTCTGTTACTTTTATGCTTCTCTGTTCCCGCATGTCTTTCAATAGCAGCTTTACCCTGACTGCTTATGTCAAAATCACAGCGACAGAGAGTGCAGAAGCCATGAAAGGAGTCTCGACTGCTTTTGTCCGTTCTAGGTTGAACGACGTCTGACGTTTTGGCATGTTTTCTTCTATGTGCTAACTTTCTGTCAATGTAGCCAGCAGCGTAGATATGACGTAGCCAGCACATGAAGCCTTGTTTACGTTTTTAACCAATGATATAGGGTTATAACTTAACCTAAGCCAATCAGATATTTATTTGACACCGCTTTTAGCCATTCTGTTAGACTGAGTTCCAGCAAAATATTCTACAGCACGGCTCTTTAGGCCCAGTGCAACTCCAAAAAGGAGGACAAATATGCGTCCGGCTTGATGCTGCGCCGGACGCCGGACAGGGCATTGAAAATCCGGACTGTCCGGCCTAAATCCGGACGTCTGGTCACCCTACACATAGGTAATGTGCATACAGTAGGCAGCTGCTAGCTTGTGATGAATTCATGTGTAAATATTATGCACTCATGAATATGAACTCGTGAATATGAACTCTTTCTTACGAAGTTGCACAAGCACCCTGAGGGTTTCTACCTTTTCCCATTATAATTTTTAAGAGTTAAATCGAGGAGACTATAACATCAGCTAGATAACCAGCTATCATTTCATGCAAATTGAACTCTTCCGATTAACTCGTAAGGTTATTAAGTGTCCTTAGCTAGCTAATTAGCTAACGTAGCAACAGGATAACCATTGCAACCAGGAAACACAACTTACCTACAATTTAAGTTGAATTTCTCAAAATCATCTCACCAATAAAAAGCAGTCTTGGGTTCAAAGTGATCACAACCACTTGTGTGATGTTAAATGGCTTCACATAGACATAAAACAATCCCTAGAGAAATAATGGGAAATCAACGGAGCTGCCGCTGTAAGTTCAAAACCAAATTTATTCTCGAGGTTCCAAACATGTTCAAAGCAATTTGGCTTTGAATGTGAGAAGTCGATCGAGTTATCTTCCGCTTGAAGCATACCTTTTAGCTCCGGCATTGGTCTCCCATTATTAATCATTTCACGCTTGGACTGATAGTCCAGTTTTGAGAACTGCTTCAGCTTAGCAAAATCTTCCATTTTCGTGTAGAAGAAGAGAAACGTCCCCCAGCATAACCCCGACAGGTGCGTTCTCGCACGCCCCCTTCATTGAGGTAGAGGTACTGTGTGCCTCACCTACATGAATTTTCAATGCGTTTTGAGCTCAGCTCAGAGGTTCTACGCATGCGCACGCATGCGCAAAACCCAGTTTGGAGCGATTGCGCAATCCTAGGTGAGGCACTGCCTCACTAGCTCCCGTAGACAATACATGGTGCCTCACCTGACCGCACGTCCCTTGTTTTCTCCCGTCTATTTGAATAGGACATGCGCAAATTCAGCGAATTCAGTTCTGCCTCACCTGCCTCATATGACCGCACGTCCCTGCGTCAGCGGTAGCTTTTTTCGTAACTGTGGTGGCAGAGACCCCAAACTCCACAACCAATTACTGCATAAAGACCTAGACTTAATACTCGGATGCAAGCTGTCATTTTTAACGCTTGTAAGCACATGTACGAGATAACTTGTAACCTCATCTTGAGAACAGTGGTACCCCGTACACCTGCATAAACCCCCCATTTGATAATTTTCGGGTCTGTTGTCTGTATGTATGTGGAGCATATTTACAGGGGTCAACTTTCATGAGCCAATTATCATGCAGCATTTGATGAAAATAACCCCTTGACAACTGTGGGTGACAACATGTAGGTGAATCTTTTCTATTAATCTATACATTTTCCAGCAAGTGGCAGGGAACATTGACTGGTTGAAAATTCATAAAGAAGTATTTTCTGTTAAAGAGGAGGGTTTTGAGAACATAATGCTGAGTTTAAAAATCCTTCAAACATAAAATATTAATTGAAAATATGAAAATGTGAAACATCAACATCAATTTCTCTATTACCATCTAAGCCTAAACCTCATGTGCAAATAATTTTGAATCATTTTGAGTGCAACTGTATGTAGACTGGTAATGTGTAAAAATAGCCAGTCGTACATTTAAACTATGAAAATAGCTCTATACTGTAGTAGGCTATAGTTCACTGTTAGTAAAGGTGCTCCCCCTTCTACTTCTTTGAACAGCTACATACAGTAACGGTTTCTGGTAGTTTGGGAAAAAATAACTGTTTAAAATGGAAATGCTCGACATCCTTCTCCTGCGGTTTAAGAAAATGTCCCAAATAATTCGCTTTAAACTAAATTAACATCCTCCTCCCTCTTTCACTTTTTTATTCGAATGAGCCCTATAAAACCACAGAAGTGGAGATGGGAGACAAACCACATAAGATCGACTGGATCTACAACCACATCATAAGCAGGTATGAAAAAACTAAATGAAGTTTAAATATAACGGCAGTTTTCTTCACCTTGCAGTGTAATAGTTTGGTTGTTCTTTTCAGTTCAGCGAATCTACAGACAGAATGGTACTTCAGAGCTTCACCTGGGTGACCATCATCCTCTGCTTTGTGCATGTCAGCGCAGTACCCATTACATGCGGACTCCAAAGAAGATTGGTAGACAAATCCCACAGCCTACTAGAGAGCATGGTGAGTTTTGAATCGCAACGTTGAATCAAATCGCAACACAGGTTTTATTCATCTAATAACAATGTTACTCTGTCTTATCTCACAGAGTGGTCTCTTTCCTGTGGAGTGCCTTGAGCATAATCTTCCAATTGCATTCCCGTCCTCTGCCTTTAAGACCTCTGAGACAGCAGAAGTAAGTGAAATTCTCGAAAAGCAGTGGTTGATGAACTGGGCAACAGTGACCAAATACCAAATAGAAGAGAACGTCGTTCTTTTATCACTCTGAATGCATCGTCTGCTTTTTTATAGAGTGGTGGTGCAGAGAAGGCGGCTTATGAAACTCTCAAATTGATCGACACTCTGTTTGCCAATGACTCAATGCCGACCAGCTGGAACAATCTTGAGGATTTCCAGGACATTATTTACCGTCAGATTGAGGAGAGCGAATGCGTGAGTCAAACAGCTAGTCATTACAAAGACAACTCAATATGTTATAACAGTATATATTTTGAATCTAATATTGCTTTTCCGTCTAAACCAGATTATGAGCAAAACTCAATCATCTCAGGAGGATTCCCCAGCTAGAAATGCAACGCTGAAAATGTACTTTGACAAAATAGCAACAGTTTTGAAAGAAAAGGTGAGGAAATGACGCCCGCAGCAATGTTCTCTATGTAGTTTTGGTCATATTGAATTTGTATTAATAACTATTATGTCCCTTTCCAGGAATCCAGTGATTGTGCGTGGGAGGTGGTTCGAAAGGAGATATTATACACACTCAAATTTATTCTCCAGAGCTCCAACTACCTTATTTAGTCAAGAAGCAATGTGAAAACAGATCTATCTATTTGTCTGTCTGTCTATATATTTATTTAATTATGTATTTATTTATTGAATTATG
Organism: Clupea harengus; assembly: GCF_900700415.2. Classification (NCBI taxonomy): domain Eukaryota; kingdom Metazoa; phylum Chordata; class Actinopteri; order Clupeiformes; family Clupeidae; genus Clupea; species Clupea harengus. The sequence continues at coordinate 29,745,629 of NC_045152.1, read as the reverse complement.
TATTTATTTATTTATCTAGATGCCAATTTTGTACAATGCATATTTATATTTATTCAGCACTTTTTCCAAAACTTTGAAGATTTTTTTTTGCGCTGCAGACACAGTAAATAACATAAATGAATTAATGAATCAATACATCATCAATTTATCTATTTATTGTTATTGTTTTTTACCACGTGTCTATGTAGTTCTATACGTGTATGCATGTATGTATTTTTTTGAAACATCTTTGTAAACAAAAATTCAATCTGCAAGAAATAATAAACCATTGATTTTCTGCAAATAATAGAGATTCATTCATGCAAGTGAAATTCATATTTCAACGCATACATTACAGAGTAACTATTAGTTTGGGGCCATTTCAGGCTTTCATGATGGGTGTGGGGGGAAAAGAAGGGGTCTTACTTATTTTGCCAAATAAGAACCTATAATAATGACCGATTGACTGACACCGATACACTTTCAGTTTCGCTTTCCACTTTCCATTTCCACCTACTACATTTCCGGAAGCGCTGGAGTAACTATGGAAATATGCAACTAAGTGCTTCGCTTTTCCTCTTTGACCAGAGTGTGAGCTCATCTGTTTTACAATTAGTGTTGATCAAGTTCTTAATTACAATGCCTTCGCTCATTTCTCCTTGTCAAACCTGGCGATGTACTAACTAAATCTAACTGTAATTTTAAATCTTTATAATAATTTAGTAAGTCACTTAGGATAAAAGTGTTTACCAAAACCTTAACCTTCCACAAGAGTCTCTCCAAAGTCAGCCACAACCCAGTTAATTAATATACCTCACTTGTCCATGTGGGGGGATCTGATGTGGATTATGCATTTCTGCAGGTTTTCCATCTGACGGTGCAAGATATTTCTTTACAGCTCTACATGCTCAGGGTCCCAAGTAACTTTTTACTGGTCCTTGTTGAAGATTTCAGAAACATGTCCAGGAGTTTCAAGCGCAAATTCGGCAATGTCCAAATTCTGCGAAAATAGATGTATGCAAAAACATATTAGACTAACCAATGTTTTCAATGTGACGGATTTAACGTCATTCTCAGAGTAGATCAATGTCAGAATCATAATTTTAATAATGAAATTGGGGGATTCATTGTTGCATTTTTAAGTAGCATCTTAGAAGGAGACAAGCTAGATGGTACAAGCTACTAGATGGTTCATATGGGATTGGAATCAATATGTATTCAAAATTATTTTGTTTAACTTTTGACTAATTTAAGTACTGGGTTCAGGCGAAGGATAACATTTGGTCCATCCCTGATTACCTTCAATTGTGGGTTTGTGTTCGAGCAAACCAAAACGCTTTTCAAACATTTAGAGACAAATTCATGTACATTTGTGCAATAACTTTTCCAAGAGTAATGTTGCAGTAATAATAAATTGTAATATAAATGTTAAATGTTACATGTTACATGTTAACTGTTAAATGTTAAATGATAAAAACCAAAATATTAAATATTTGATTTTAAGCATTCATCAAACTCTGTGATTTGTTTCTGTCATGTGACTGTTTCTTGAATGGTGATTTGGAGAAAAAAAAGGAAATTGTTGCGGTGGAATCACAACTTCCTATTTTTGTCTTCGAGATTCCACTGAAGGCACTTGAGGGAAGTCCCTGAGATGACAGCGGCTCTGTGACAGGGCATGTTCATTTGTGGGTGACGAAAATGTATTTCCCTGCACGTTACAGGTGCCCGAGAAAGGTCGTTTGACGTTACCGTCCTGCGAAATCAATGTAAAAATCCAATTAATGTGTCAATTCCTCTATCCTCGGCGCTTTATCTTCGTTTCTCTGTTCTTACGATCAGAGAGTTCAGGCACTCCAATGTGCTGTGGATTTCATGTCTGACTACCTCCCATGCACAGAAACCATAGCCCTGAAATGAACATATAATCAATAGTTATAGCCTACTAATATTTGAGATGAACCTGAAATACTAACATTGAGTTGCACATTGTCAGGATAACTGATATATCGTGTGTTATTTGTGAAAGAATTCGACCATTACCTTTTCTTTCAAAGTGTGTTTAAGTTGTTTAAAATAGTGTTTCGTTTTATGAAGCAGCCCACTGTGAAGTGCATCCAGACTCGCACGAAAGTGTCCCTCCGCCAGCTGTGGAGTCAGCAGTGAAGATCAGGGATGACGATGGCCATTTGCAGAAGTGCCGGCTTAAAATCGTAGTAACACAATAAAGAAACCTTACGCATCCAGCCAGGTTTGTGGTTTGCCTGAATACAATATTGGCGAAGGCGTCCGTGTGTCGTTTGCTCCAAGAGCATGGCTGGTGGGGCTTGGCAAAAATCTTTCTGACTTGGCTCAAAACCACATAAGAGGTCAGTATCACAGCCTCCTGTGCTGGGAGAATTTTCCGTTTATTTGTCTGCATAAAAAAATATATGTGTGTGATGCAGAAACACAAAATACATCGCACTTGGAAACAACCTACTCAGTCAGAAAACTCTCCCCTAAACTAAACATTGGGCGTGTATTTATCCCAAACTTCGGATCAGAGAACTGCATTCTCGATACCATGACTAACTATGGATATGGACTGGATGGATGGGTTAGAGCGTCCCTAGTGAAGAAGCAGTTTCGTTGCTCCCTCGGGGTATGGTGACCTTGTTGCCTAGATCTTGTTGCCTAGATAGTCTGTTTATTGTTTGTATTTTTCTATCTGGTGTTTTACGGTAAAATAACAAATTCAAATAAGAAGTTTACAGTAATTCAAGTAAGGAGTACGATTAAGAATTAAATTCAGATCAATCCAATCAAGTTTTAAGATGACAAGATAAGCTATGTGATGGTCATGGTCAACTGTATCGTATATTTGTGTGTGATGCTATACACGCGCTACGCTTTTCCAGTCCTTACTTGTGCAGGCTGATAGTTGTGTATCAGACGTTCCATACAATATACGCCTATTTGCTTTAGCTTGCTGATCTAACGAGTCGTACCAGTCCCACACTTACGTCCAGTTGGTTGGAATTCTCAAAAATGACATTCCTGAGGACCAGATGTTGACGGGATTTCTCCTCCAAGCACTGCAATGGGAAATGCCCCCCCTGTGGAATCATGTAAAAACTTGATGTGCTGGTCTTATTTTTAAGGAAACCATATATATTGCACACTGCAGTCCCCGTGGTTGTTAGTCTGTTTATGAAAGTCTATCGTGTTCTATCGACCTATCAGATAATTACAATCGAAAAGGACAGCCCCAAGCCATCCCTAGTTCTGTGTAGCACCTTGAATATAACTTACCATTTCCCAGAGAAGTTTGAGGCTTTGTTCATTCAGGTATCTGAGACGTCCATCCTTCCATCGGCACCCCATAGTGAAACCCATGAAAAACAAACTAAATCTCAACCCGAAATGATACATTATACCCTTCCACACTCTCCGAATGTCGTTCTGTTGGCTTTAGACTTATTTAGCAGTGCATTTCGTTATAGTGCGATAGAGCACATCCTGGGCCCTATTTATGGCGCCTCTAGGTACCTCCCTGCATTCCATTGGCGCTATAGATCTTCTAACATGTCTCATCTTTCAGAAAATGAATCATAAATAATGAGGTTTTATTGTGTTCTGTTTGAACTCCATGAACTCAGAATTTTTGTAGTAATCCTCCACGAACAAGTTAGACATCATCTGTGTACATGTTCATATGGGCAGGTGTTATGACGGGTCAGAGTCAGGACTTAATGCTTCGTCAAGCGCTGAGGAACATCCTTAATTTCATCAATCTTAAGGTTCTGTCAGATTCTTGTTATATACAGTTTGATTGATAGATCCTGATACCCCAAACTGATAAACTGTATTAGGAGGGGCAAAGTAATGGCCGACGTGTTTGTGATTAAAAAACTACTACTAGCCTACTGCTACTACTACTTCTACTAATGACGGCCACAGATATGAAATATTTTGTAAGATCTGCAAACAATTTCTAAGATCTGTTTTCCTACAAACAACATATTGAATGGGTGATAATAATACAAAATAATTCAAGAGATTTCCGTAGAGCACATAACTCATCTTGATCCATTATGCATCGTGAAAGCATTCAATTGTCTTTCAGATGCACGCGTCTCGTCTCCCTGCATTATTGCCGGCCTGGTTGTCGTTCGAGCCCCCTGCTGGTACAATAGCTGCTGTTACAGCAATCAGAATTCAGCAATCAGAAACAAATATTGTTATTGGGATATAATGCAGCGACGACCAGGGTGAACAGTGTGGAGAGGCATTTACTTGAGGTTACTTTCTACTCAATCTTGAAGCGGACGTGGATTTCTTTAGTGTGATGGCCAGGTGCACAGAGACACAGATAATATTTAATTAAGAGAGCTTATCGGTGCAACCTAGCATCAACGGGTTTTGTCTTGTTCTGTAGTTGATAAATGTTTCGGTATGTTCGTGGTGCTCTCTACGCAATGACAGGCTGTATACGGTTGTGGCCACGTTTTAGGCTATAACAAAAGTGTTTGCATACCGGTCCAATAGGTCTACTGACGATGCCATCGCCCTGACTATGCCCACCGCCCTCTCCCACCTGGACAAAGGGAATGTATATTTGAGAATGCTGTTCATTGACTATAGTTCCGCATTCAATACCATCATCCCTTCCAGACTCGTCTCCAAGCTCATAGACCTGGGACTAAGCGCCTCCCTATGCAGGTGGATCTTTGACTTCCTGACGGGGAGGCCACAGGTGGTGAGAATTTGTGACCGCACCTCATCCACAGTGATAACCAACACAGGCAACCCCCAGGGCTGTGTGCTCAGCCCCCTCCTGTTCTCCTTGTTCACGCATGACTGTGCGGCTACACACAGTTCAAATCTCATCGTGAAGTTTGCTGACGACACAACCATTGTGGGCCTCATCACTGACAACGACGAGTCAGCCTACAGAGAGGAGGTTGATACCCTGACAACATGGTGTCAGGTTAATAACCTCTCTCTTAACATCAGCAAAACAAAAGAGATGATTGTGGACTATAGGAGACGGCAGGAGGAAGAGCATGCACCCCTATACATCAACAGTTCCGTTGTGGAAGGTCAGTTGCTTCAGGTTCCTAGGGGTAAACATCAGCAGTGATCTCACCTGGTCTGTTCACACGGACAAGGTGGTGAAAGCGGCCCGGAAACGCCTCTTCTTCCTGAGGAGACTGAAGAAGTTTAGTATGGAATCAGTCATCCTCACTAACTTTTACAGGTGTACTATAGAGAGCATCCTGACTGGTTGCATCACAGTGTGGTACAGGAGCTGCACAGCCAAGGACCGTAAGGTCTTACATAGTGTGGTCAGGTCTGCGGAGTTCATCATAGGCAGGAAGCTCCCAGCCCTGCAGGACATCTTCCACACACGATGCATCAGAAAAGCTGGCAGGATCCTTATAGACTGCTACCATCCATCCTTTAGATTTTTTCCCTCTTTGCCTTCTGGTAGGCGCTACCGAAGTATTCGATCTCGCACGCGTAGATTGGAGAGCAGTTTCTTTTTAAGGGCCATCAGGCTTTTAAATGGACAGTGATACAGTCTCGCCACTTTACACTTTACATGTTACAGTTTTGTACTGTTTGCACTATCAGTAATATTGCACTACCTGATACCAGGCACATTTGATTAGTCTTTCAGTTAGTATAGGTATGTTAGGTTAGTATAGGTTACTATATGTGTATTATATGTTTAGCAGATTGTATTGTACATTTATTTTGTAGATTTATTATATGTTTATTATATGTGTAATCTATGTTAAGAGTACTTATATGTTATGTTATTTATGTTATGCTATGGTAGTTTGTTGTGCGGTGTCTTGTCCTAAGAATTTCAGTGCCCAGTCTGACTCTGTTTTTCTGTGCATCTGACAAATAAATACTTGAACTTGAACTTGAAGTGATGAGCAATACGTCACTGTCCTTTGGGCTGTGCTTTATTCGATTTTTTTAAATGAAGGAAAACTCAAATGACGATTTAAAATAATGTATTTACTTAAAACACAAACATTTTACGTGACAGTGGTGCATGAATAAATAATCATAATAGCATATGTACAAATAAATTAATCATGTCATGAAATGTATCACACTGGGGAAAACGATGAGAAGATGGACCGTGGAATGATGAATTGTTGCATCTAACGACGACGTTTGTGCCCGTGCCTTCTTGTCCAGAACAGGTGATCGGAGGCGTTCTGCAAGATGAACCCGAGCGTGCGCAAGGTCTCCTTTCGCACGACCTCCCACGCGCAGGCGCTGAATTCCTGGAAGCACAACAGGGATAGGAGAATTTTAGGACTCCGTTCAAAATGAAAGTCATGGACACATAGTCGTCGCAGTTCATGAACGGCATGGGTTTAAGGGTTTGTTTTTATAGATATGGTCTACCTTTTGTAGGAGGAGGTCTGCCATTTCTTTAAAATATGCATCCAGTAGGATTTCTCTGTCAGAAAAGTCGTCTTCGATCGCCTGAGATGAGTTCAAAACCTTAAGTAGCAACAGTAAAGTTATTATTATGGGCGTTCAGGTTCATTCATTTAGCAACACAAATCAACAAAAGACATATAAAGTTTATGGTCTGCCACTTACACACTCGTTCTCCTCGACCAGTCGGTAAACTATGTTTCTGAAGTCGTCTATTTTCTTTTGGTCCCAGCTGTTTGGCATGGTATCATTCTCAAACAGGACATCAATTTTTCTGAGCGCATCGTAGATAGCTTTCTTTAAGCCAACGTTGACCTGTGGTAAAGAATCACGTTCATATGGTTCTTTCGGTGTGCTGTCTTGTATCTGTGCACCAGATGCAAAAAACTGCCCTTACCTGTGCAGTCCCGTTCGACTTGAAAGCAGAGGCAGGGAATGTAAGCTGAACGTTTTGATCAAGGCATTCGAATGGAAAATAGCCTCCCTGAAACAGACAAACCATTTACTCTAATATTCAGATTTCCCGGCATCACAAGATGTATCAATCCGATATCTTTTGAAAGTTTTATATTTTACCATGTTCTCAGCAAGGCCGTTGACTTTCTCTACTAGTGCCCCTTGTAGCCGGCACAGTGAGTGGACATGCACAGCGCACAGCATGATGCTCAGCAAAGTGAAGCTCTGTGGTGCCATTCCGTCTGTAGGTCCGCGATGCGAAAACTGCAACAGACGAGACATCTTTAAATCACCTCTGCAATGATTCATTAAAACAATCATTCATTCTTTCACTATTAAAGTATTATTTGCGCAATGAATGATGGTGGTGCCTCCTGACCTTTTTTCAGTACCCTGTCGTCGTAACTGTAGGCTGGTTTGCGGTTGTGTATGCCCGGTAGACCCATGTTCTGAATTTAAACCTCCTGGATGAATAGATGTACGAAAAGTGAAATAAAATGCCTTCAGCGTGAATGAAACAATCTGGAAAGTTTGAGAAACCACAAGGAGCTTTTCGATCTTCAGTGATCACTGTTCCGCTTTTGTGGCCTCGTCAGCGGTAGCTTTTTTGGCTGTGGTGGCAGAGACCCCAAACTCTACAACCAATTACTGCATAAATGGGTAGACCTAGACTTAATACTCGGATGCAAGCTCTCATTTTTAAAGCTTGTAAGCACATGTACGAAATAACTCTTGAGGACAGTGGTGCCCGTAAACCTGCATAAACCCCCAGGGAACATTGTATGAATAAAGGGTAGAATGTATTCCACTAAATATCAGGAAATTCAAGATGCAATTTCATGGGGTCAGTCGAAAAAACGGAAGCCTAAAAGGCATGTTCTACTGGACAATGATTCAAAGCTTGCCTCGATTTGCACCATCACGTAACACATTAAAAGCAAATATTAGCGTTTGGATGCCCTGCAGTCCCAAATCAGGATTGATAATCTGTGGGTAACTTGTAAACAGTTGCATACAAGACACTACACGTGTCATCTGCATGGAGGAGTGGTTGAAAATTCATAAAGAAGTATTTTCTGTTAAAGAGGAGGGTTTTGAGAACATAATGCTGAGTTTAAAAATCCTTCAAACATAAAATATGAAATGAAAATGTGAAACATCAACATCAATTTCTCTATTACCATCTAAGCCTAAACCTCATGTGCAAATAATTTTTAATAATTTTGAGTGCAACTGTATGTAGAGTGGTAATGTGTAAAAATAGCCAGTCGTACATTTAAACTATGAAAATAGCTCTAGTATAGTTCACTGTTTGTAAAGGTGCTCCCCCTTCTACTTCTTTGAACAGCTACATACAGTAACGGTTTCTGGTAGTTTGGGAAAAAATAACTGTTTAGAAATGGAAATGCTCGACATCCTTCTCCTGCGGTTTAAGAAAATGTCCCAAATAATTCGCTTTAAACTAAATTAACGGCCTCCTCCCTCTTTCACTTTTTTATTCGAATGAGCCCTATAAAACCACAGAAGTGGAGATGGAAGACAAACCACATAAGATCGACTGGATCTACAACCACATCATAAGCAGGTATGGTCAAGTTGGAAAAAAACAAAATGAAGTTTAAATATAACGGCAGTTTTCTTCACCTTGCAGTGTAATAGTTTGGTTGTTCTTTTCAGTTCAGCGAATCTACAGACAGAATGGTACTTCAGAGCTTCACCTGGGTGACCATCATCCTCTGCTTTGTGCATGTCAGCGCAGTACCCATTACATGCGGACTCCAAAGAAGATTGGTAGACAAATCCCACAGCCTACTAGAGAGCATGGTGAGTTTTGAATCGAAACGTTGAATCGAATCGCAACACAGGTTTTATTCGTGCAGTAACAATGTTACCCCGTCTTATCTCACAGAGTGGTCTCTTTCCTGTGGAGTGCCTTGAGCATAATCTTCCAATTGCATTCCCGTCCTCTGCCTTTAAGACCTCTGAGACAGCAGAAGTAAGTGAAATTCTCGAAAAGCAGTGGTTGTGGATGAACTGGGCAACAGTGACCAAATACCAAATAGAAGAGAACGTCGTTCTTTTATCACTCTGAATGCATCGTCTGCTTTTTTACAGAGTGGTGGTGCAGAGAAGGCGGCTTATGAAACTCTCAAATTGATCGACACTCTGTTTGCCAATGACTCAATGCCGACCAGCTGGAACAATCTTGAGGATTTCCAGGACATTATTTACCGTCAGATTGAGGAGAGCGAATGCGTGAGTCAAACAGCTAGTGATTACAAAGACAACTCAATATGTTATAACAGTATATTTTTAAATCTAATATTGCTTTCCCGTCTAAACCAGATTATGAGCAAAACTCAATCATCTGAGGATTCCCCAGCTAGAAATGCAACGCTGAAAATGTACTTTGACAAAATAGCAACAGTTTTGAAAGAAAAGGTGAGGAAATGACGCCCGCAGCAATGTTCTCTATGTAGTTTTGGTCATATTGAATTTGTATTAATAACTATTATGTCCCTTTCCAGGAATCCAGTGATTGTGCGTGGGAGGTGGTTCGAAAGGAGATATTATACACACTCAAATTTATTCTCCAGAGCTCCAGCTACCTTATTTAGTCAAGAAGCAATGTAAAAACAGATCTATCTATTTATTTATTTATTGAATTATGTATTTATTTATTTAATTATGTATTTACTTATTTATCTAGATGCCAATTTTGTACAATGGATATTTATATTTATTCAGCACTTTTTCCAAAACTTTGAAGATTTTTTTTTTTGCGCTGCAGACACAGTAAATAACATAAATGAATTAATGAATCAATACATCATCAATTTATCTATTTATTCGTATTGTTTTTTACCACGTGTCTATGTAGTCCTATACGTGTATGCATGTATGTATTTGTTTTAAACATCTTTGTAAACAAAAATTAAATCTGCAAGAAATAATAAACCATTGATTTTCTGCAAATAATAGAGATTCATTCATGCAAGTGAAATTCATATTTCAACGCATACATTACAGAATAACTATTAGTTTGGGGCCATTTCAGGCCTTCATGATGGGTGTGGGGGAAAAAGAGGGAGTCTTACTTATTTTGCCAAATAAGAACCTATAATTCTTAAACCTGTAAAGACTGACACCGATACACTTTCAGTTTCGCTTTCCACTTTCCATTTCCACCTACTACATTTCCGGAAGCGCTGGAGTAACTATGGAAATATGCAACTAAGTGCTTCGCTTTTCCTCTTTGACCAGAGTGTGAGCTCATCTGTTTTACAATTAGTGTTGATCAAGTTCTTAATTACAATGCCTTCGCTAATTTCTCCTTGTCAAACCTGGCGATGTATCTAACTGTAATTTTAAATCTTCATAATAATTTAGTAAGTCACTTAGGATAAAAGTGTTTACCAAAACCTTAACCTTCCACAAGAGTCTCTCCAAAGTCAGCCACAACCCAGTTAATTAATATACCTCACTTGTCCATGTGGGGGGATCTGATGTGGATTATGCATTTCTGCAGGTTTTCCATCTGACGGTGCAAGATATTTCTTTACAGCTCTACATGCTCAGGGTCCCAAGTAACTTTTTACTGGTCCTTGTTGAAGATTTCAGAAACATGTCCAGGAGTTTCAAGCGCAAATTCGGCAATGTCCAAATTCTGCGAAAATAGATGTATGCAAAAACATATTAGACTAACCAATGTTTTCAATGTGACGGATTTAACGTCATTCTCAGAGTAGATCAATGTCAGAATCATAATTTTAATAATGTAATTGGGGGATTCATTGTTGCATTTTTAAGTAGCATCTTAGAAGGAGACAAGCTAGATGGTACAAGCTACTAGATGGTTCATATGGGATTGGAATCAATATGTATTCAAAATTATTTTGTTTAACTTTTGACTAATTTAAGTACTGGGTTCAGGCGAAGGATAACATTTGGTCCATCCCTGAATACCTTCAATTGTGGATTTGTGTTCGAGCAAACCAAAACACTTTTCAAACATTTAGAGACAAATTCATGTACATTTGTGCAATAACTTTTCCAAGAGTAATGTTGCAGTAATAATAAATTGTAATATAAATGTTAAATGTTACATGTTACATGTTAACTGTTAAATGTTAATTAAATGATAAAAACCAAAATATTGAATATTTGATTTTAAGCATTCATCAAACTCTGTGATTTGTTTCTGTCATGTGACTGTTTCTTGAATGGTGATTTGGAGAAAAAAAAGGAAATTGTTGCGGTGGAATCACAACTTCCTATTTTTGTCTTCGAGATTCCACTGAAGGCACTTGAGGGAAGTCCCTGAGATGACAGCGGCTCTGTGACAGGGCATGTTCATTTGTGGGTGACGAAAATGTATTTCCCTGCACGTTACAGGTGCCCGAGAAAGGTCGTTTGACGTTACCGTCCTGCGAAATCAATGTAAAAATCCAATTCATGTGTCAATTCCTCTATCCTCGGCGCTTTATCTTCGTTTCTCTGTTCTTACGATCAGAGAGTTCAGGCACTCCAATGTGCTGTGGATTTCATGTCTGACTACCTCCCATGCACAGAAACCATAGCCCTGAAATGAACATATAATCAATAGTTATAGCCTACTAATATTTTAGATGAACCTGAAATACTAACATTGAGTTGCACATTGTCAGGATAACTGATATATCGTGTGTTATTTGTGAAAGAATTCGACCATTACCTTTTCTTTCAAAGTGTGTTTAAGTTGTTTAAAATAGTGTTTCGTTTTATGAAGCAGCCCACTGTGAAGTGCATCCAGACTCGCACGAAAGTGTCCCTCCGCCAGCTGTGGAGTCAGCAGTGAAAATCAGGGATGACGATGGCCATTTGCAGAAGTGCCGGCTTTAAATCGTAGTAACACAATAAAGAAACCTTACGCATCCAGACAGGTTTGTGGTTTGCCTGAATACAATATTGGCGAAGGCGTCCGTGTGTCGTTTGCTCCAAGAGCATGGCTGGTGGGGCTTGGCAAAAATCTTTCTGACTTGGCTCAAAACCACATAAGAGGTCAGTATCACAGCCCCCTGTGCTGGGAGAATTTTCCGTGTATTTGTCTGCATAAAAACATATATGTGTGTGATGCAGAAACACAAAATACATCGCACTTGAAAAACAACCTACTCAGTCAGAAAACTCTCCGCTAAACTAAACATTGGGCGTGTATTTATCCCAAACTTCGGATCAGAGAACTGCATTCTCGATACCATGACTAACTATGGATATGGACTGGATGGATGGGTTAGAGCGTCCCTAGTGAAGAAGCAGTTTCGTTGCTCCCTCGGGGTATGGTGACCTTGTTGCCTAGATCTTGTTGCCTAGATAGTCTGTTTATTGTTTGTATTTTTCTATCTGGTGTTTTACGGTAAAATAACAAATTCAAACAAGAAGTTTACAGTAATTCATGTAGTAAGGAGTACGATTAAGAATTCAATTCAGATCAATCCAATCAAGTTTTAAGATGACAAGATAAGCTATGGCATGGTCATGGTCAACTGTATCGTATATTTGTGTGTGATGCTATACACGCGCTACGCTTTTCCAGTCCTTACTTGTGCAGGCTGATAGTTGTGTATCAGACGTTCCATACAATATACGCCTATTTGCTTTAGCTTGCTGATCTAACGAGTCGTACCAGTCCCACCCTTACGTCCAGTTGGTTGGAATTCTCAAAAATGGCATTCCTGAGGACCAGATGTTGACGGGATTTAACCTCCAAGCACTGCAATGGGAAATGCCACCCCTGTGGAATCATTTAAAAACTTGATGTGCTTGTCTTATTACTGCAGTCCCTGTGGTTGTTAGTCTGTTTATGAAAGTCTATCGTGTTCTACCGACCTATCAGATAATTACAATCGAAAACGACAGCCCCAAGCCATCCCTAGTTCTGTGTAGCACCTTGAATATAACTTACCATTTCCCAGAGAAGTTTGAGGCTTTGTTCATTCAGGTATCTGAGACGTCCATCCTTCCATCGGCACCCCATAGTGAAACCCATGAACTAAGCCTCAAACTAAACTAAATCTCAATCCGAAATGATACATTATACCCTTCCACACTCTCCGAAGGTCGTTCTGTTGGCTTTAGACTTATTTAGCAGTGCATTTCGTTATAGTGCGATAGAGCACATCCTGGGCCCTATTTATGGCGTCTCTAGGTACCTCCCTGCATTCCATTGGCGCTATAGATCTTCTAACATGTCTCATCTTTCAGAAAATGAATCATAAATAATGAGGTTTTATTGTGTTCTGTTTGAACTCTATGAACTCAGAATTTTTGTAGTAATCCTCCACGAACAAGTTAGACATCATCTGTGTACATATTGGCAGGTGTTATGACGGGTCAGAGTCAGGACTTAATGCTTCGTCAAGCGCTGAGGAACATCCTTAATTTCATCAATCTTAAGGTTCTGTCAGATTCTTGTTGTATACAGTTTGATTGATAGATCCTGATACCCCAAACTGATAGACTGTATTAGGAGGGGCAAAGTAATGGCCGACGTGTTTGTGATTAAAAAAACTACTACTACTGCTACTATTACTTCTACTAATGACGGCCACAGATATGAAATATTTTGTAAGATCTGCAAACAATTTGTAAGATCTGTTTTCCTACAAACAACATATTGAATGGGTGATAATAATACAAAATAATTGAAGAGATTTCCGTGGAGCACATAACATATCTTGATCCATTATGCATCGTGAATGTTGATTTTAGTGGGGGTCTTATGCTCTCATACAGTGATCTGATTGGACGTTACGTATTGCTGTATTGTATATAAGCAGGTGCATAATAAATGATTGTTCTCTTTCCGGTAAAGTAATTCCGATGGCGAGCTGTGTCACTTATTCCTCCGTAAATGTGTAGATAAAGTAAACCGGTTATCCTATCCTAAGATGTACAACGCAACAGGTTATGGGCCCAGGCGGGACGTTGGAAACCGATGGAGCAGGTTATGCTTTGACGGAGATGAAAAGAACTACGAGATATGGGAAACGATGTTTTTGGGCTACCTACGTCTTCAAGGGCTGAAGGAGACCATATTGCAAGAACCAGGCGAGGACGATGTTAATGACGAAGTTAAAAACGAAGAAGCCTATGCCGAGTTAATACAGTTTTTGGACGACAAAAGTCTGTCTCTGGTCATGAGAGAAGCGACTGATAACGGCCGAAAAGCTCTGACCATTCTGAGGGATCATTACGCAGGTAAAGGAAAACCACGTGTGATAAGCCTATACACCGAGCTAACGTCTCTACAGAAGGCAGCTAATGAGAGTGTCACAGACTACATAATTAGGGCAGAGACTGCCATTACAGCACTTCGAAATGCCGAAGAAAACCTTAGTGATGGACTTCTAATAGCAATGATTCTGAAGGGGTTGCCGGAGTCATTTAAGGTATTTGCCATCCACATAACCCAGGGTGACGAGAAGATGGAGTTTACGGAGTTTAAAACCAAGCTGAGAAGTTTTGAGAGCACGGAGAAGCAAAATGCTAACTCAAGTGATGACGGTGTGATGAAGGTGACTGCCTCAACCTCGGGAGCTGGGGGAAGAGAGAGCATTACTTGCTTCAACTGCAATCAAAAGGGGCATATAGCTAGAGCATGTCCGAACGAGCAGCACCAGCGACCGAAGCAGTGGTGCAGTTTTTGCAGAAGTCCAACACACAGAAATGCCACGTGCAGACGGAGAATGGGAGATGATGCAAAGCAAGCGATTGATGCTGAAGAGGAAAACGAACATGGATATGCGTTCAAGATAAGTGAACGACAAATCAACGGATCAAGACAGAGAGGCCTGATGGTCGATACGGGCGCTACATCACACATAATAACTGACATTGAAAAATTCAAGAACTTTGACAACACTTTCCAGCCAGAGAAGCACGTTTTGGAATTGGCCGATGGAACGAGGACGTGCGGTGTCGCGTCAAAAAGAGGTGATGCAGAGATCTTTCTCATTAACAGCGAGGGCCAACGGGTGAAAGCGACGCTAAAAAGGGCGTTGTATATTCCATCCTATCCACAGGACATTTTCTCTGTGAAAACCGCGACGACCAACGGAGCTTCAGTGAACTTCAAACAGGGCCGTGACCAGCTCATCCACAAAGACGGGACCAGGTTTGACATCAAAGAGTACAACAGACTGTACTATCTGAACACTTATAGTGGTGAGAATGATGATGAGTGTAATGCATGTTATGATATCCAAACCTGGCACGAGATCCTAGGTCACTGTAACTATGATGATGTCTCTAAACTACAAAATGTTGTAGAGGGAATGAAAATCAAGGGGCCAGTCGATAGATCTAACTTAAATTGCGAGGTCTGCATACAAGGGAAATTTGCTCAGAGCAGAAACCGAGAACCAGATGAAAGAGCAAAGGCAGCACTTGATCTAGTGCATGCTGATTTAGCTGGCCCTATCGAGCCAGAAGCAAAAGATGGTTTTCGATATGTTTTATCATTTACTGATGACTACACAAGCGTAGTGTTTGTCTATTTCTTAAAGGTTAAAAGTGATACTGCCAAAGCAACCGAGAAATTCATTGCTGACACTGCCCCTTATGGGAAGATAAAGTGTATTAGGTCAGACAATGGCACAGAGTACACAGGGGGAAAATTCCAAGCTTTGCTGAGTAAGAATAGCATACGACATGAGACCTCAGCACCTTACTCTCCTCACCAAAACGGAACTGCTGAGAGAAACTGGAGAACTCTATTTGAGATGGGTAGATGTATGCTTATCGAGAGTAACTTGCCTAAAGAATTGTGGACATATGCCGTGATGACTGCTGCAGTAATACGCAACAGGTGCTACAATAGTCGGGTCAAACAAACCCCATACTACATGCTGACGGGAAAGAAACCAGACCTTTCGAAAATGAGAGTGTTTGGAACGGGGTGTTACGCATACAAACAGGACAGGAAAAAGTTGGATCCCAGATGCGAGAAGGGAGTGTTTGACAAGAATAGCCCAGCACACTTAGTCTACTACCCACATACAAGGAAAGTACTGAAGCACAGGCTTGTGAAGTTCATTACGAAGAATGTAGTTGAACATGAAACTCAGACTGACCTAGAAATGACAGATGATGCTCATGGGAAGAGATTTGCATCCCCCATGCCCAGACACCAGATAGCTGATCAGACCCCAAAAGAGGACCAAGAGTCTAACTTGGTAGATCCAGAAATGACTCTCAGACAAGAGACAGACAACAGAGGTGCCATACTGACAGAAGATAGTTGTACACGCTACCCCAGAAGGGATAGGATCCCTCCTAAATACTTGAATGATTATGTGTCTGATGTTGATAGTGAGGATCAGTTATTTGCCAATCTTGACTATTGCTACAGGATGGTGTGTAGTAGTGTACCACAAAGCCATGGATTCACCAAAGTCACTGATTTGGGCTGATGCTATGAAGGAAGAGATTAGTTCCCTCAAAGAAAACAACACATACACATTGACCACACTGCCAAAGGGTAAGACTGCAGTGGGGGGTAGGTGGGTGTTTGCCGTCAAAAACAATGCTGACGAGTCTGAGACGTATAAAGCAAGATATGTTGCTAAAGGCTACAGTCAAGTAGCTGGAATAGACTACAAGGAGACTTTTTCTCCAACTGCGAATATGACATCAATACGTACTCTGATGCAAATGGCAGCCCAATATGACCTTAAACTCCATCAAATGGATGTCAAGACGGCTTATCTTAATGCTCCTATAGATTGTGAGGTTTACATAGAGCAACCAGAAGGATTTGAAGTCAAGTCAGAGACAGGTGAAAAACTTGTCGGTAAACTGAACAAGTCACTATATGGTTTGAAACAGTCTGGACGGAATTGGAATAGGGTGTTACACGATCACCTCAGTGAAAATGGATTTACTCAGAATCCAGCAGACAATTGTGTCTACTACAAAGAAACAGCGAATGATAGGATCATACTGATCATCTGGGTTGATGATCTACTGATAGCAGCTAGGGACAGTGATTCACTCAATGATGTGAAGAAAATGTTGACAGCAAGGTTCAAAATGAAAGATCTTGGAGAACTTAAGCACTTTCTAGGCATAGATTTTAACCAGAGTGAGGGAGAGGTAAGAATGAACCAAAAGCGATACATATCAAAAATACTGGAGAAGTTTGGCATGTCAGAGTGTAAATCAAGGTCGACCCCATGTGAACAAAAATTAAACTTGGATGGTGATGAGGAACTTAGCGATTCTAGGAGATATCGAGAGGTGATAGGCAGCTTGATTTATGTAATGACATGTACAAGACCAGACCTAAGTTGGATAGTCAGCAAGCTTTCACAGTACCTATCACAGCCAAAACAACAACACATGATGGCGGCCAAACATGTGATGAGATACTTGAAATGCACAATCAACAAGGAGTTATGCTATAAGAAAAGTAAAGAGGCACTTAAACTTGTGGCATATAGTGATGCTGATTGGGCAGCAGACCTGAGGGATAGACGCAGTACTACAGGGTATTGTGTAGGTCTAACTGAAAAGGGTCCTGTTGTGTCATGGAAATCAAAGAAGCAGCCAACAGTTGCGTTATCCACATGTGAAGCTGAATATATGGCTTTGGCTGCGACTACTCAAGAATGCCTATACCTTATACAACTATTGAATGGAATGGATAGTGAGTGTAAATATGTGCCAGTCAAAATCTTGGAAGACAACCAAGGAGCAATTGCTTTGTCCAAAAATCCTGTAAATCGTCAGAGATGTAAACATGTTGATATTCATTTTCATTTTTTTCGATCAGCACTCAATGATGGCAATATAACCATTGAATATTGCCCAACAGCAGAGATGGTAGCAGATGTTATGACTAAGCCTGCAACAAAGTTTAAGCTCGAGCAGTTTAGACATTTTCTTTTTGGAATGTAGCCTAAGCTGCCAAACAAACGTCAATGTGACAGATTGTTTTATTTTTGATTATTATTATTTATTTATTTTTGTGTGTGTATTATGAGAGCAAGTGGGGGTGTTGATTTTAGTGGGGGTCTTATGCTCTCATACAGTGATCTGATTGGACGTTACGTATTGCTGTATTGTATATAAGCAGGTGCATAATAAATGATTGTTCTCTTTCCGGTAAAGTAATTCCGATGGCGAGCTGTGTCACTTATTCCTCCGTAAATGTGTAGATAAAGTAAACCGGTTATCCTATCCTAAGATGTACAACGCAACAGTGAAAGCATTCAATTGTCTTTCAGATGCACGCGTCTCCCTGCATTATTGCCAGCCTGGTTGTCGTTCGAGCCCCCTGCTGGTACAATGCTGTTACAGCAATCAGAATTCAGCAATCAGAAAAAAATGTGTTATTGGGATATAATGCAGCGACGACCATACCTCAAAAAGTGTCAAATTGTTGCATAGGGTTACTTTAATAGCTAGAAACGCCCCTGGTCTTACACTTTTTAAATGTATTTTTGCCCCATGTGTAAAGTCCTATATGTCCTTGAATGCCTAGCCTGTGTGTGACAGTGACAAGGGCACTGCTAAGAATTCGGGGGTCCCCCACAGAATGTTCAGTTAGGCCTGCCAGCCAGACTTCAAAAGCCGATTATAGAGGTTTCTGAGGGCCTCTAGTAGTGTTTAGGGATCTTCAGATTTGGAATACCCTTTTCCCCTAGTCTGATTCATAAACATTGGTTGTATCATGGTTATACCTGAATATCCATCCATGGAAATTGCATTTAAAGAAATTAAATATATGCTGGTGCTATAATTATACAGATTATGTCTCTACAATCTTTTATCATGCCTGGCAATCTAACAGATAAAACAATATAATTTCAGACATAAATATTTTTTATTTTGTAAATAGTAAATAAAATAGCATGGTTTAAAAAACGCTATGATATGTATGATTGTTTGATTTGTTGTGAAAGGTCAGGCTGGGTCAGTGGCAAGGCATGTTGGGCTAGGAACGAGACGAACAGACACATTGCATTAGTTAGTCACGTAAATCCTTCCTGATGGGCTATACAAGTGCCTTTTATTTTGTCCAATAATGTGCTATTTGTTGGCACTTCAAATTAATTCATGTAGCTTATTGCATCATGTGTTGATGTGGTGTGACTCCTCTAGGCAATCTACAGGTATTACATGTCATGTAAGTACAGTGTGGTTGGACTGTGAGTTGCTTCTTGCGTCCCCGGGAGTTAGAGGACTCAGGAGGCCTTCATGCCCAGGGGCCCTTCATTTCATAATCCGTCCATGATCATTCTCTCACTTTGCGCAGAGGTCAATACATTATAAAAAAAAGTTTTAAATTATTTACACGAATTTCAAACAAATGTAGGCACATGTCTTTTACGGAAGTGTAAACCTTTGCGTTTATTTGAAGAAATTATAAAACATTCAAGGCATATGCTTCAGCTCCATAAATATTAAATAAAATAAAATGCAATTAATTAGGGGACAAATAGATACATCTTCACACTCAGCAAACTCTGTCAAATGACTGGAGGTTCGTAGGCCTACAATAAACTGTAACTTGCACAGTTCCATTAGAGAAGATCCGGGTTGGTGAAAAAGCGTTCATATTTGCTGTTTCATACTTGCACCCATAATGTTCAGTCGTTCCAAGTGCTTCAGCACTACTGTCATGACGATACCCCAGCTGCTTTCACTGTAAGCCTGTTAAGAAGTGTGAAATAGTTTAAACATGAATATTCGATCAATGATTAACTAATTACGACACCATATTAACCATGTGCTTTATCACCTGTGCCTTGAGCTATCTGTTAAGTGTCTGGAAGTGTCGTTTTATTTTTCTCAACACCCTCCAAGTTGTTTCGATGCATGATCGGACGTCTTGACCTTTGATAGAATAGAATAGAATAGACTTTATTTGTCATTGTGCATTGGATACACAACGAAATTTGTTTGTGCAACCACTAAAAAAAGTGCAGTTGTGCTGGGTGGAGGGTATGAGGGTTGTGTGATTGTTTAGTTCTGTGATGGCCCTGGGGATGAAACTGTTCTGCAGTCTGGAGGTGCGGGCTGTAGTGGCCCGGTAGCGCCTGCCAGAGGGTAGCAGGGTGAAGAGATGGTTTGCGGGGTGAGTCTCATCCTTCAAAATGCCACATGCTCGGCGGAGGCGGTTGATGGGACGTTTAGAGATAAAATGACGAGTTAAAGTACTCGTAGGCCTGTCTCTTTGTATTCAAAGGCAGCTCGACAAGCCGCAATTGAACTCTGAGGTCTGGATGTCTTACGCATTTCTGGAGCTCTGTGTCGATCGAGATTCTGCGGGAACACATCCAGCGTGTCTTCGTCGCATTCGATTGTCGTGTAATTGCCTCCTTCATACAGCTTCTCGATGTGACCAAGGACCGTCAGAATAAACAGGACCACGCTCTCACCCTGATGAGGTATGGTCATGCTTTACGATTTTCAAAGATGTTCCTCAAGAAACACTGTTTGATAGACCCATACTTACACTATGGTGAATAGCGTGGTTGTAGTTTTTTTCCAGGGAAGGCCAACGATTTCCCGCTTCCAGTGTGTTCTGTTAAGAATGATGGTTATAATCCAGTGAACATGAAGCAGTTTTGCAACAACAAATGTCATAAGGCCTGTGTGCAGCAATGGCTGTTATGTTAGATCAAACAGAATAGCCTGTATGCAGGAGTGAGTGCTTTGTTAGTTCAGAAACAAACAGAATGGCCCGTGTGCACAGACCAAGGTCAGGCCAGCCAGACAGGCCTACGCGCAAAGAAGCCTGTGTGCCAGGCAGAGAGGCCTGTGTGTAGGGATGAAGGTCAGGCCAAACAGAGATGCCTATTTTCCCAAAACAAGATCACACAGTTTCCACATCGTAACCATGAGGGGTGAAACTACTGATAAGGACACAGCTGTTTCGGCATCTTGAAAGATGTTTTGGAAATAAGTGACGGAATATGCCCTATAAATAGTTAGTGCGCTGGGTTTTTTAGTCAGAGCTGCTCCATGGACCACCGCTCTCGATTTGAATGAAATGTCTGCAGGATTGAATACAAATTCAGTTTATCGCACTCGGACTTCTGACTCTGATTGAATATTAACTCTAAGATTTGAAACTGTTGTTTTTCGCTACAACATTTCCAGACCTTTGAACTGTACGTCGTTGGAAAAGACGTCAATAAGATGACATTCTGGCCTATTAATATGCAGTCTATGCTTAAATGACGTGTGAATTTCCAATACAAATATTTACCGTCTGATGAAACAGCACTAAGCAATGGTGGCTCCCCACCTGGAAGTTGCTCTGAGATGACACTCCTTCAATCTTCATCCATGAGCATCCGGAGGCATAGTCCCAGATGATGAGTGTAACGAATATGCTCACACAAATTGTCTTGAAGCTCATTAAAATGTTCTGTGTCCGCTTCGTCGCTTGTGGCGCAACAGCCAACAGTTGACCCAGTATCTATGGTGTTAATATTCGCAGTAATGTTAATGTTTTTTATCCTAGCAGAAAGTTTAGATTTGTTTCTACTCCTGATTTTCATGGGAATGCCAGTGCTGTACGACATTTATTCACTACTTTATTAAAACCGAAATGGGCTTCGCAGGCCAGACAGGATTCCCCTAATTTCGTATCCACCGCGTAATTTGCGCTTCTGTTTATTTGGAATGCAGTGAGTACGCTGGTGGGCGACATGATACATATTTGCTTTTCGATTGGCAGAAACAGTCATTTATTTGTTTAACTTCGTAATTGCGCAAGACTGCGATCCTTTGGCCACTCCAGCATATGCCTCGAGACTTAATGCTTTTAATAAATTTCTGTGAGTAGCCTGATAACTGGTTGACCTTAGGCTTTCGATATTTTCTCCCCACAGGCAAACCACAGTTTCTTTGAGGATTCCTGCGCAGTGAAAGAATTGGATCGGGGAATATAACTTTCCAAAGTAACGTCAAAGGTTTCCTGCCACATAATTATTGATAACATGCATGGAACCTAATACTGTAATGGCAATTATATTACCATACCTTCTGTTACCATGTCTAGGGTAATAATTTAGAAAATACATGGTCAGTTCGTTTGTTAGTAGACTTTGGCCTACTCACATATAGGCTGTTTGATAAAGGGTGGTGGTGGAAAGGATGACCCGAGACAAGGGATTTTCGTAAACATGTTTTTTTATTGTAACATTTCTGTGAGTAGCCTGATAACTGGTTGACCTTAGGCTTTCGATATTTTCTCGCCACAGGCAAACCAGTTTCTTTGAGGATTCCTGCGCAGTGAAAGAATTCGACCAGGGAATGTAACTTTCCAAAGTAACGGCAAAGGTTTCCTGCCACATAATTATTGATAACATGTCTAGGGTAATCATTTAGAAAATACATGGTCAGTTCATTTGTTAGTAGGCTTCGACCTACTGACATAGGCTGTTATGTTGATGGGTGGTGGTGGAGAGGATGACGTGAGACAAGGGATTTTCATAAAAATGTTTTTTTATTGTAACAAAAGTCCATTTAGGTAAAAAGAAAGCTAATTTAAAAATGTTTGGCAAAAATGCAGTCATTCGTCAAGTACAAAATATAAATATATAAATATAACCTATCAATAAATAAATGATACAATAAATAAATTAAATAAATACAATAAATATATATTTTTTTAAGGCATGTCTACGTGGCTAAAATTGTCCATTTGACAAGGAATCATCTGAAGGAGGAACTGTCAGGATTTACGGCTTGATTGAAGGTCTGTTCAGAATGCAGAATGCCCACACAGAGCATTGGGCAGTGGATGTCCACCGCACGCCATGGCCTCAGAAGTCTGTGGGCACTTTGTTGGCTAGGAACAGCAGTCTGTGCAGATGATGGTTCACTTCTTTCCTGATCAGCTCCCATGACCTCTGGCTATAATTCTAAAGACAAAGAAGACAAATAGGATGTGTTATTCGGTGTAATGCACCATGTTGTCGTACTGGTGTAATGCACCAGTACGACAACTTTCCCTGGACCACTGAGAAATATTGGGTCCATATACTTTACTAATAGGATCAGTTTATCCCAACTCAACTTATGTCATTTACGTCATGTTGTCTAATAACGACCTTTTACAGAGGCAAGATTATTTACAGGCTTGTTCAATTATAACAATTGTGACGTCAATCAACAAAGTTGGTCTTCAATTCAGTCACACCTATAATAATCCACAACAATGTGAATCTCAGTATGTTTTTTATTCTTCACTCACAGACTGTAGGCTTCATGACAGAGGACTATTTTAGTCCTATTCATATATCTGTCTATCCACCCTTCCATAAAGTATGAATAAAGGAAGTGCAAGTTTATTACAGTGTTAAAATAAAAGCACTGCTTACCCTTTTTTTCAGGAACTTGTTCAACTTGCGGAAGTGCCGGCTCAGTCTTTTTCTGAATCCAAACATTCCTGTAGGCGTTTGTGCAGCCTGCAAATACAGAAAAAAAATGTCAATACATTTCTTTAAAACAAAGTGGTTTGTGGATAATGATTCTACTGTTATTCCATAAATCATCTCAAGTACACTCACACAAGCCTCAAGGTTTGTAGACTGCCGGTCGAGAACAGTGAGGAGGTTGTCCAGTTTTGTCTTATCCCAAGCCTCGGTCACGTTCGACTCATTCTTGTCAAACAGCTCCGCTATCTGCTTTGTGGCCTCATACAGGAATGAGATCTTATCATCGGCCTGAAAGGATAGAGTAAGACATTACCAAACTATCCACTCGCAACACAAAATATCCTGCAGAGACTTAAGGTAAGAGATACATAATGAATCAGGAGAGGCCTTCCCAGTAGCTCTTTGTCACGAGGGGTAACAATTTAAGAAATTATTTAATTGTAAAAGTAAGACAAGAGAAAAGGGGTCATACCGTGGCTTTGTTTATAGAGAGGTATAGATCAGCAGGAAATTGTATGGGCATTAGGTCCGATGTAAAATCTCCACCCTGTTAAGACGAGAAAAAAAACAAATTAACACACAGTTAATTAACACACAGTTAACTACAGGGACAAATAGACAAACAACAGAATCACATGGTGCTCTTTTTGTCAAATGTTTCTCAACACTTCATTATTAAATATCTGTTAACCTTATTTTCTGTACATATTTCAAAACACTATATAATTGTGGAAAACTAAGGATACAGGCAGCACAGTGTGCTAACTGCTAATAACTAGGATTCCATCACAGCTAACTGCATTACAATAGTCTATAGGCTATGTAAAATGTAATGGCTAATCTAGGTTAAAGCGACTGCATATTAATCAAGCGACTATGGTTATTGTAGCATTGTCTATGGTGAGCATAGATCACGGCGGTATAGAACGCATAGACACATACCATTTCTTTCAAAAGTTTGAAGCATTCTGCATTAACGCGTCCGTATTTTTGGAGCCATCTACAGGCACCGCATGCACTCTTTGTGCAGCTAAGCAGCAAAACACAAATCCACATATATTTAAGATCCATTTTTCTGAGGAACAGCTGTAACTGCTATGTCGCAAATCCAAGGTCTGCTTTATTTCAAACATCTTGCACTGGCTACTTTTATAATAAGTATGGAAAGGGAAAACGAGGGAACAGAATTCCCCAGGACTCCTGAGGCAAGGATACGCGGGGCTTCACAGCTCACTTTCGATTTCGAAACCCTCCGCGACTCAGCCAAGCAACGCAGTGAGTGAGTGAGTATTCAACAGTTTTATACAAACGTAAAACGTTTAGCATACTTTAATGACAGATTTCCAAGACTTTGTGGTTAACTTTTTACGGAAAAGTGGAATGTCTTACCTCGTACTCTTCTTGTCTTCCACTAGTCTCCGCGTTTCTTGGTTTCGTGCACGATGCAATATCCTAATTTGATTTATAAAATCGAGGAGTCCAATCGGTTAATCTAGTAGACACAACGAAACATAATTAAAGTTATTTTCTTTTTCATTGTTTTACAATTCTCCTCCAGCCATTGTGTTAAGTCGTAGCATGTAGCTATCTCTGCTGACGTCGCAAATGAAAAATGAAGGCGGCTTGGCAGGGTTATTTTACTGGGCGCGGCCAATTTCACTTTCTCACTGCACGTTGGAAGACGTAAGCCTGAAATTCAAAACATTTGAAACGTCATGGCACTTTCAAAACATTTGAAACGTCATGGCACTTTCAAAACATTTGAAGTAACTACTTCTAATCACTACCACTGCTAAAACTTTAATAATAACATTAACAATACTAAAAAGAGCATTTTCCTATTATGTTGTTGTTGTGCAGGTTACTTCTTGCCACCAGGTAGGCTAACATAAGCGTCTTTTAAAGCGTCTTTGAGAAGTGTGAAAAGCGCTATATAAATAGGTATATATCGGTATATATATATATAGGTTTGTAACAGAATTACTTTGAGATAGACCTTGGGCCACAACCCTAGCCTTTGCTTCCTGACAAAGCCTAACTCACGGCTTGATAACTTTATCATGGAATTTGTGACCATGCATTTCTCGGAATTCCCCAAAACACCATCCCTATTGCTGACCCACTTTTTAACATTACAATAGCTTCAGTCAATGCAGAACATCTCATATGATTGTTGATCTCATGCCTGTTCCTACTATCTAAACAAACTACAGATAGTTAAGCAGAAATATGATAGCATAAAGGAAATGAAGTTATTTTTGTGCCACTTTTTTGCCGCATTTATTATTAATAAGTAGCTCTGCTACTTGTCAATATGGCTTTTTGCTTAGTCATCCCCATGTAGTGTTGTAGCTTTGCTCTCAGCTCTTCGTCTTTGATTGCAGAAAGTCTTTCCATCAGTCAGCAATATTAATTAATATCAGCTTGTTACTCAACCATTCACTGACATTTTTTAAATAACGGGACAATACATTCCTACTAATAATAACTTAATAATAAATGCTTAATAATAGCAACAACAACAACAATAATAATGATAATACATTTATAAAAAGAGTAGAATAAATAATTAATTAACAGTTACATATAATTAGCTAAATGACATGTCAGATGTCAGTTCTTTTGCTGCACTTAAAAATAACAGTCTCCAAAGTAGTGTTAAGTCTGGTTTTTGCAGGAAAAGTATTGCAAAATCACAGCCATTCAAGAGCATGTTGATTTCCCAACAACATTGTACTCCAGTAGCTGTATTTTCAGAAGCTTTTCACGCAGTGAACCATGTCACGTCATACGTAGGAGCTACTTAGTAGGCCTTGATGCTGAAGCTTATTGATCCATCTCCAGAAACCTCACTGGAATTATTGCATTCCACATCCCGCATTGCACTCTTCTGATGGCTAGCTGTCTCAGACTGCTTTTATTTAAATGTAATTAAATTCAGTTTGATTAATTTACTTAGCGACGGCATCTCCATTGTCTCGAGGTGCTTCACAGAGCCCAAGACCTGAACCACCAAGAGCAGCACAAGGCCACGGTGGCAAGGACAAACTCCCTTTTAACAGGAAGAAACGGCAGTGGTACAGGAGGTAGAGAAGTCGTTTAGTAATCAGAAGGTTGCTAGTTAGATTCCCTGTCGAAGCGTCCTTGAGCAAGACACTGAACCCCTGATTGCTCCTGATGTGCATTGTGCCATCAGTGTAAATGTAAAATGTGTATACATCCTTGTAAGTCGCTTTGGATAAAAGCGTCTGCTAAATGACTAAATGTAAAATGTAATGTAAAAGAAACTTTGAGCAGAACCCAGCCCAGGGGGGGGACCCATCTATTGAAGCCAGCCCGGGACAGGATAGAAAGAGGGGGAGGTGGGGAAAGGAAGTGAAAAAAAGAAGAGGCAGGCAGATAGTTCATACATAATCGGGTAAGAGCAGAGGAGGGGGACTTTGCATCTATGTACACAATGATTGGTGTAACAACAGCAACATCATAGACAGTCACTGCTCCCCTGACTTAGAAATGCTGTTGACATGGTACAGACCATTCTACTTGCCATGGGAGCTAACATTAGTAATAGTGACTGCTGTTTACATTCCACTGGATGCTAACGTGAGAACAGCTCACTCAGCTGCACATTACCGTAAGCAAACATCAGCAGACTCATCCAGACGGAGTGCAAATCATAGCGGGTGATTTTAATCAAGCGTACTTGAAGACAGTGCTCCCTAAATTCACCCAATATGTTAAATGTGCTACCAGGGGGAACAATACGCTCGACCACGTGTACTCCAACATAAAGCATGCCTACAGTCAGATCACCTTTCACTGCTCCTCATCCCGGCATACACACCGCTCAGGAGGAAAACAAAACCAAACACAAAGACCATAAAAATGTGGCCAGAGGGAGCTCTCTCTCTCAACTGCATGACTGTTTTGAACAGTGTGAGACATATTTGAACAACAGGACTTGGAGGAATATACAGGAAGTGTACTGTCCTACATCAAACATTATACAGAAAGTGTCACTGCAGACCAAAGGATTCGGGTGTTTCCTAACCAGAAACCCTGGATGACAAACGATGTCAAGACTCTACTCAGAGAGCATAACTCCGCCTTAAGGTCAGGTGACAAGGCCCTGCATAGCACTGCTAGAGCCAACCTGAAGAGAGGCATCAAAGACGCCAAGGAGGCTTACAAGAGGAAAATCGAGGACCATCTCACAAACAATAACCCAAGGAAAGTATGACAGGGAATTCAAAGCATCACTAACTACAAGAACAGCAACCCCAGCACTGTCCACGCTGATGCCTCACTGGCAGAGGAACTAAACCACTTCTTTGCCCGTTTCAAAGTTAACAGGCCCAACACAAATGCACAGACTCCACCAACCCCCAGCACCCACACTCTCACACTACAAGAACACAAAGTGAGATGTGTGCTCAAATCAGTGAACACAAGGAGAGCCGCTGGCCCTGGTGGAGTATCTGCCAAGGTACTCAAAGCCTGTGCCAACCACCTCGCCGGGGTCTTCACAAAGATCTTCAACTTTTCTCTGACTCTAGCCACAATCCCACCCTGCCTAAAACCAGCCACCGACAGCCTGAATGACTAGTTGCACTTACACCTGTAATCAGAAAGTGCTTTGGGAAACTGGTCTCACAGTACATCAAATCCACCCTTCCCAAGAATGCCAAATTATAATTTTGCTGAAATACTGCATTTTCAGCCCATACACATTGTTTTCTATGAATGTGGAGTATGAGTATGAGTATTCTAATACAATTTTGTTGACAACATGCTTAATATACATTGTACTGTGTCATTTATTACAAGCTAGGTCAAGGTTGCAAACTTCCAAAGCTCATTGACGTGAGATTGACGAAGACCGATTGACAAACTTTTTGACATGACATTCATTTATTTGGATGCTAGCCTGAGACAGGACAGGTCGATGACTTTGGGCATCTGGAAAAACTACAAATCTCTGTGAGACAGGAATGAGACCAATAAGGTTACCGCCTACGTCAAATTATTTCATAAATAACATTTGCAGGGATGTTTATGATGAATAAAGTAAAGTATTACGTAATTCTTGCCAGAGGTCTCGCGCCCTGAACCCCAAAGTTACATTGCGCAATACCAGGCGCACCAGGCCTGCTGTGGCAGTAGCACAGATGCCATTCTCCTTATTCCAGTGTTGTACTCAAATTATTTTAAAGCTGTTATTTTAAAGGTAAAATTGTTCATTGTTCATAATGTTACTTTAAAGGACCAATATGCAGCCCGGAAGCCAACTGATTAAATTGTATGGGTACTACTGGAATCCAAATTTTTCCATCCTCCCCAGACTCGAAGCTCACGCATGTTGCTGAGTTGAGGACACTGAACCTACACTAACTAACATAAGACCAGCTCAACATTAAACTTTTAAAGCGACGACGAGTCCTATACTATAAGTAGATCAGCTAATGTATACGTTTGCAGTGTTTCTATTAATATAAATTATATAATATAAATTATAATAGCAAATTATAAACCAGCTCATATGGATGTTTACTGTATACTCAGGGTTAGCTAGACGCATGGATGGCTTTGTATGTTAGCCAAAGCTAAACCTATTATCCCGAAAACAAGCCTACTGCTCCGAACATAGGCTACACACTGGAGTTGGAGTTACTTCTTTCCAGGCCCTGATAATGATAACATATTGCTCAATTTAAAAGCTAATGTATAAATCATTTCACATTTTTTTGGGGAGAAGTAGCGTACTATTGTTCCTTGTTGCAGCCTGATACAGGTCTGAGTTAAGTCGTTCCCTCACCAGTGTCAAGTAGCGTACTATTGTTCCTTGTTGCAGCCGGATACAGGTCTGAGTTAAGTCGTTCCCTCACCAGTGTCGACCAAACTAGCATGCAATCTGAAGGACTATCTGGTAATCGCATCAATGCTGTTTCAATAATGAAAATCGTATACCAGGTCCGTACTGAGTGAAAGATCATAGTCTAATAATCTATGATGACAAATCATTCAACAATGGATTATCTTAATTTAAAACACCGATTTTGACACAGCATTTAAAAGAAAAAAAACTATTGTATGGAACAAATAATCAAGTTTATTACATTGTTCAACACAAATCAAGTTAAAGACTAAATATAACAAAACTCCATTGAACAGTTTGAATTAAATTATTTTGGACACCATGCATGTAGCCAATAACCGTATGCCCAGAGTCACATAGAGAGACTACATGGCTCTGCGGAGGCCTATATAGACTAAGGGAGACCGGTAGGTCTATATATACTAGGGGAGACCGGTAGGCCTATATAGACTTGAGGAGACCGGGTATTTGTAAGAAGGGGACAGTTGTAACATGCTTCATTTCTACTATAGAAATGGTTCAGAATTTCTGCTTGCGTCTCATCTCTTTTGAAAGTTATAGACAGACTTTTACATTTTGCGCAAGACTTCACAATTGATGCGTTTTGACAGGAGCACAAGTGATAGGTGGTTGTGATCAGTGATTTCCTATCTAGATGCTAGTACGATAAGGCCTATTAGCTCCATAAAATGTGTTTTTTTTCCTAATTATTTTAGCCAATATTTGGAGGAGTCAGCTGGAGACAATGTATTCATTTGATTTATATGTTTATATTACAGGGACAGTGCACAGTATATAGCCAAAGGGCTCATTTACATCTCCAGTCCCTGGGCAGGAGTTGACGTTACAAGCTTTTTAAAATGGAAAGAAAAAAAACACACACAATGCAAAAGGGACAGGTGGACAAACACATATCACAGGCAAGACACAGGCATACACTTCGACTACAATCACAACTTGTACAGATAACTGAAACACAATGTCATATTGAAATTAAATTGTGACAGACAAACGAGATGAGAAAAAGAAAAAAAAGGGTACTTTTACATTAAACACTGGGCCAGGAGCAAAAATACTCACATAACGGATTTTCTTTCAACCACTTCCTAAGTCTTACTTTTAAACCAGTGAGTGTTGTGCTTTTTTTTCTAATTTCGATTGGAATGCTATTCAGCCACATACTGGAGGTTTTAACTGAAAAGACAGTTTGAGGAAAAGTCGAGTGCCTAAACAAACTTCTACAGTCCCCTCTGGTTGACGCTCTTGTGATTCTTATGCCGTTGCTATCTTAAGGTGGGTGGGCAAGATTGTTGATTTGAAGACTTAAACACATGGTTGAAAATAAAATAAAACTGTCAAAAGTGAATAAACGATATTTTCGTATAATATTGCGATTGTTTTTTTTTTTAAATCCAAAACTTGTTTGTAGGTCCTATATTTTCATTGACATCGTTGTTGTGTTTGCTTGAGACCAGGTTGTCAAACACAAAAGTGAGTTCAAATCATAGAATGAAAATACAATTTATCGACGCCTACCTTACTGAAGTTGTTTACTTTTCTACACGTGTTTCCAAAACCAACTCTTAAGAGTTCACCTAAGAGGCTGAATTCGTGTTATTGGCATCGATTTTTGTGGCATAAAGTGCAGTGCAGGTGATCTTTATTAGAAAGAACACACGGAATAAGATTATTATGCAAGTCAAAATAAAATAAAACTTCCCAAATAATGACGGCTGTAGGCTAGATATTACTCGAAAGGGATTCAAAATTAATTTCTAATTATCTTTAATGCAATTGCATTTAATGCAATACACACTGCCTACCGTGTTGTATCGAAGGAGCGGGAGAGACTACAATTTACAGAAAACCCCTCGTCCAAGATTTTGGTTTGAATAATACTGGCTGTTGCCGTAATTTTTACTTTACCCCTTCAAACTGGCAGTTAGCTGCAATTGTCCTCGGCCACTGTTAAAACTCTCTCCGACATGGGGATAGTTGTAACCACGGAACTCACTGCATTTAGAGAACAGCTAAGGGACATTTGCTGAAATTAGTGCAATAAATAGACAAGTTGCATATATGTTAAAATGAAAGGTGTCACTTCTGCCGGTTTTTTGCAACAAGGTAAAATACAGAAAGTGTTACAACTGTATACAGTCTCCCCTACTACCAGTATAGTTTGAGCCTGAACAAAGATAAAATATATAACAATGTGAACGTGAACTTCCACATCCATCCATGGTTGGGTCGTTTGGGGTCGAACCTCTCTCTCTTCCTTCACTGATGTTGTCCTCAGTGCTGGCGGAGATCGCTTAAGAATCTGCGCAGTGTGTGGCACATCTGCTTCCGCACCGTCTCCCAAGCACACTCGCTGAAGCTCTAGGAGAGACCACACTGGCCACTTTAGTTTAGGCATGTAATAATCCTAAAATGGCTTTCCTCTTTAGTGCAATAGTCACGTGATTATAAACACAACTTTACCTCATCCTTTAGAAGAGCCTCAAGTTGATCAAAATGGATCTGGACCGGCTCCGGATCGAATGATGGAGTCGAACCCTTCGGTTAAGAACATTTTTCAAAGTAGATCAAATGATTAGCGACAGTAGCCTGTAACATTAATGATGATATTAATATATCAATACAACAACGATCAATTTTGGTGATGAAACTCACAGTATTGTCAGAGAGCGGTCGGGACAGTAGAGCCCGCACGTCCTGTAACTGTTTAGTGTTCAATATTATAGATGGAACATCGGGTTTCTGGAAGAGGTTCGAAGCCAGACGAAAGGTTGATTGTATCATGGGATCTTCCTCTTGTTGCTGCAGAAGGAAGACCGAGTGGAGATTATCATTTCAATTCAATATACATATAGGCCTATATATATATTAAATGGAACTGGTGATTTCAATTGGAACCTTAGTTGCAAAGTTGCTGATAAGTGAATACTTACCCTGATGCGGCGAGGAATAACTGAAATGTTTTCGGCCATTGATTTGGAACATCCTTTTAGTCCTCCCACCTGACAGAAAATGAATTTGTCAGGATGTAGGCTAAATGTTCAGTAAGTAAAATACACTGTAAAGAAACAAATATTTTAAGATTTATGGTATTGTTGCATGGTTGGCTACTCACCCGGTTTTTGCAACCAAGCTCTCTCAACGTTTGAGTAATTGTAATCATAGTCCTAGTAGTCCCTGTTGCCACTCCATCATACACTTGACAAAGGTACAAAGCCACGACAAAGTAAGGTGTTATATCCATGTCCAGGACCTTGTCAAAAATCAGACTCTTGCACTTGACTCTTTATGTGTTGTAATATTAACCTACAATGTTATTATTTTGTCTGAGACGAGTTGTGACCACTGGGCAGGTATCTTGTGTTTGCCTTAAATAGACGGATGCCCATGCTAGGCATGGCCATTGCTTCCTGGTGGTTTTTGGAATTGACAACAGGAAACTGAAAGGAAGGTGAACATTTCGGATTTGAGGTGAGGTAATGGTTCAGGCTGAGTGTAGGAGTGGCAGGTAGCGTATAGAGCAGACAAACAAACATGCTTGGGATGTAAACAACCCCCCATGTCAACAACCCCCCATGTGGCCCCCTTCCCTTGAGGCAACTGGAGAGGATGCTCTGTAAATCAATCAAACTGTCAGTTCATTGCTTTTGTATCTTAATAGTTTGTTTGCCAGGGAAGGTGAGAACTGATTAGGCATGACCTTTTGACTTTTTGTGGTGAAAACCGGGATACTTTGGTTTTCTCTCACCTGTCATTTTCACGTTCATAATCACAGTACCTTTTCCCTATTTGCTATGGGACATCCCCAATTGTTCAGCCTTTGACTTGTAGTAGCCTATTGACTTTCACAAGATTGGGGCATTAGAACAGTGTAAACTTTTGTTTTGTGTCATAATAGGCCTATTTGTTATGTTAAGAAAAAGGATCCAAAATGTGGGTAGATGATGTGTGCGAATGGAATAGCCTACTTGCCGATTGAAAAAAGAGTGCCAACAAAGTGATGTCCGCTCCCGCATAGGCTACAAGTTCAACTCTCAGCGACTGAGTGTAGAAGAGTTTCCGTAATGGGACAATTTGTAGCCTAATAATCAAGAAAGCATTCTCTAGATTTGCAACCTTAGTAGCATACAGTTGGGGCTATCCCACCACACAACGTCTTCCTCAACCATTTTTAGACTAAAGGTTGTTTGCTTATTGGTGTTTGATAGGGGAATTTAATTGTTCAGTGTTCCAGATTTATTTAAGAGGATGAGCACTATGAATCTGATGGTCCTTAGTCGCATACCACAGTTCACTTGCGTAGGCTATTGTAGACTACAGTGCCCTCCACAATTATTGGCACCCCTACTGAATTTAAGCAAAACAGGCTATGAAATATGTGTTTGCTGTTTATCCTCTTAGTCTTTCACTCAAAATATTCACAAAAATCGTACCTTTTCATTGAAGTAAAATTATTGGAAAAAAAAACTGTTGACATTAAATAAATATTTTTCCCCGAAACATGTGTGCCACAATTATTGGCATCCCTAGAAAAGTCTTATAATTAAATATTAACTGAAGTATATTTCCAGTCATGTTTTACATTTTTAAGTTCAGCTGTTTGATTAGGAACTCTTAAGAGGTCAACCATGACTTCCTGTTCCACTGGCGTACAAATATGAGGTGACACAGGCCAAATTCCATTAGTCATTCATCACTATGGGAAAGACCCAAGAACACAGTGACGATGTGCAACGAAAAGTTGTTGAGCTGCACAAATAAAAAAATGGACACAAGATAATCTCTAAACAGTTGAAAATACTCATTTCCACTATCATGGAAATAATTAAGACGTTTAAAGCGACAGGAGATGTTAAGAATCAGCCTGGAAGAGGACGTGTGTGACATTGACCCCACGCACTGTGATGAGGATGGTTCGACTGGTAAAAAAATCTCCAAGGATCACAGCTGGAGAATTGCAGAGGTTAGTTGAGTCTTGGGGTCAGAAAGTCTCCAAAACTACCATCAGACGCCACCTAGTACATCACCACAAGTTGTTTTGGAGGGTTGCCAGAAAAAAGCCTCTGCTGTCAATCAACAACAAACTAAAGCGCCTACATTTTGCCAAATGTATGTCAGACTTTCAATGGGGCCGAGTTATATGGTCAGATGAGACCAAAATAAAGCTTTTTGGCAACAAACATCAAAGGTGGGTTTGGCGTAGACAGACAGATAGCCATACAGAAAAGCACCTCATACCCACTGTGAAGTATGGTGGCGGATCTTTGATGTTGTGACGCTGTTTTTCTTCCAAAGGCCCTGGACATCTTGTTAGGATACATGGTATCATGGACTCCATCACGTACCAGCAGATATTAAATGAAAACCTAACAGCCCCCTCTATGGAGCTTAAAATCGGCCATGGTTGGACCTTCCAGCAGGACAATGATCCAAAGGACACTTTAAAATCAACACAAAAATGGTTCACCAACCGCAGAATAAAGGTTTTGCCATGGCCTTCACCGTCCCCCGACCTAAACCCCATAGAAAATCTGTGGGATGAGCTGAAGCCGAGTCTACAAGCGTTGACCTCAGAATCTGAAGGATCTGGAGAGATACTGTATGTAGAAATCGTCTCAGATCCCGTGCCATGTGTTCACCAACCTCATCACGCATTATAGGAGAAGACTCAGAGCTGTTATCTTGGCAAAGGGAGGCTGCACAAAACATTAAATTAAGGGGTGCCAATAATTGTGGCACACATGTTTTGGAGAATAATATTTATTTAATGGCAAAAAAAAAAATTCTTTCAATTATTTTACCTCAATAAAAAGGTAAGATTTTTGTGAATATTTTGATTGGGAGACCAAGAGGATAAACAGCAAAGACATATTTTTTCATAGCCTGTTTTACTCATATTCACTAGGGGTGCCAATAATTGTGGAGGGCACTGTATACAGACGTGGACAAAAGTGTCGGTACCCTTACGCTAAAGGAAGAAAAAGCCACAATGGTCACTGAAATAACTTGAAACTGACAAAAGTAATAATAAATAAAAATGTACTGAAAGTTAACTAATGAAAATCAGACATCACGTTTGAATTGTGGTTCAACAGAATAATGATTTAAAAAAAAGAATCAAACTGGCCTGGACAAAAATGATGGTACCCCTAGAAAAGATTGAAAATAATTTGACCATAGGGACATGTTAAACTAAGGTGTGTCCTTTAATTAGCATTACAGGTGTCTTCAAACTTGTAATCAGTCAGTCTGCCTTTTTAAAGGGTGAAAAGTAGTCACTGTGGTGTTTGGTATCATGATGTGTACCACACTGAACATGGACCACAGAAAGCTAAGGACAGGGTTGTTTCAGGAGATTAGAAAGAAAATTATAGACAAGCATGTTAAAGGTAAAGGCTATAAGACCATCTCCAAGCAGCTTGATATTCCTGTGACTACAGTTGCACATATTATTCAGAAGTTTAAGGTCAGGGGACTGTAGCCAACCTCCCTGGACGTGGCTGCAAGAGGAAAATTGATGACAAATTGAAGAGACGGATAATACGAATGGTAACCAAAGAGCCCAGAACAACTTCCAACGAGATTAGAGGGGAACTCCAAGGTCAAGGTACATCAGTGTCAGATCGCACCAAAGGTCGCTGTTTGAGCCAAAGTCGACCGAGGAGGACACCACTGATGGTTGAAAGCAAATCATATAAAAGCGAGACTGGAATTTACCAAAATGCATATTGACAAGCCACAGGGCTTCTGGGAGAATGTCCTTTGGACAGATGAGACAAAACTGGAGCTTGTCAGTTTCAAGTTATTTCAGTGACCATTGTGGGTTTTTCTTTCTTTAACGGAAGGGTACCAACAATTTTGTCCACGTCTGTATATATAATTATATATATAAAAGTGACCTTCAGAATCAGAATCAGAATCAGAATGGGTTTGCAATGGATTTATTGCCAAGTAGGTTTACACCTTCTGGTGTGAAGGTGCATACAGTAAACATAAAACATAAAAACATAGAAACACAATAAGTACTACACATAACATAAAATCACAAATAAGTACTACACATAGGAAAAGAACTACACTTAATAAAGTTAACACAAGGGGGCGCCCCCGTGGCACTAAATGGTCGTTGTGTGTTATTTAGACGGTGTATGTTTGAAGTTGCACTGTGACAGGCACCCCGGCTGTATCTTTATATATAACATTTAGTTTCTTTTTGAACATACGGGGAGAGGAATATTCTATCACCAGACAAGATGTAGTCTGTGGGTTAGCATTAGCAATTAGCAATGTTTTGAGGAATTGTTACACACTTGAGGTTGCGTATTACAACTGGGTTTAAGCAATTACATGTTAGTCTTTCTATTGGTTCTAACATTCACAGTTTAGGCAGTCCACCATTTTACCCAGTGTGCATGTTGCTGCATATCCAGTTCTGCGAAAGCATCAGAAATCTCCTGACGATATGAAAACATTTGCATTCAGGTTGCAACAGGAATGAAAACACACACACACATACACACACACACACACACACACACACACACACACACTCTCCACACACACACACACACACACACACGCACGCACGCACGCACGCACGCACGCACGCACACACACACACACACACACACACACACACACACACACACACACACACACACACATACACACACACACACACACACACACACACACACACACACACTCTCCACACACACACACACACACACACACACACACACACACACACACACACACACACACACACACACACACACACACACACCACTATTCACTAAAAGCATATTCAGACATATGGACTCCCTCACACATACATACTCTCACACGTATGCACACATTCACTCTCTCTCTCACACACACACACACACACACACGCACACACACACACACACACACACACACACAATCAAAAGTATGTGTTCCCCCTTAACACACATAACAGACATGTGGCTACACATTCTGACCATGTGATACATCTCTGTTATGTCAGTCATATGATGTCTGGTTAATGCCCAATGAGGAACAGAGAAAGTGGTATGTGCAACTCACCAAAAGAGCACAGTCGATGTGTTTTTATTGTATTTTGTACACATTACAGACACATTTCATCTTTTCTGATTGACAAGAGAGGCGGTTGATATTTCAAATTCACAAACATTCAAAGAGCCTGCTTTAAACATCTGAAAATGTTAAAGTGTTCTTACAGTGCAATAAAACAGGCCTTCTTGTTTGTTCACATAGAATGCCTTGAACCCTGAGAGAACATGGGTCTGTAAAGATAGACTTTGTTGACATGACAAGCACTTCTCTGGCTACTTTATGGTTTAAGGGGAACTTCAGGGCTTTCCTTATGGGGGAAAAAAAGCCAAATCTCTTTTTTTCTGTCAAAATATTTTTTTTTTTCAAATACATTTTGATGGGATGTTTATCTGTCTGTCCTGCACATAACCACATGTCATTCCCACCAGCCGCCCAGGCTATGCAGTCTGCAGTTCCACGATGGGCCACCCTGCAAAAATGTAAGAAGCCATTCCACAGCATGACATTGTCAACTATATTGCCTAAAAGACAGCAGTTAACATGTCTGCAAGCTTTTATCAGTGCCAATTGTTGGTGTTTTTGCATGCCTGTTAGGTTGTCACCTGACTAGTTTTATGACCATTTTTTTTTTTATGCCCAGTGTCTGTGGCAGTGCGCTGCTATTAGCTGTCCTGCTAGTATACATCCATGGGGAAACAATGACAGTAAGATCAGGAGTTGTGCTGTGTGTGTTAGTTCCTGTCTGTAAACCTCTTAGTGTGTTGCCTGACTTGTCTGTGCTCTGGGCTAAATCATGCAAAAATTGTCTTGAGGATCATTAACCTGATCTTGAAATTCTTGCCCAGCAACTTCTATTAGCCTTATATAGCACAGCCTCAGGCAGTAAGGATGGCCTAACTGATACTGCTGGATAATGTAGGTGACAAACGTAGAAAGGGTGTGGAAAAGTACATTCCCTGAAAGCGTCATTGAGCAACAACCACGGTAACCATGGAGAGATAGTGTTCAAATTGATAGTCTTCATTATTTAACTATGGTAGTTGTTCAACAACGCTTTTGGGAAACGCACCCCTGATTTGACAGGAAGTATAATAGTTAGACAAAGTTACACATGGTCAAGTCTATCTTCA